>NC_025704.1:24474917-24499769 GCF_000633955.1 Camelina sativa | reverse complement strand
AAAAAACAGGAAAGAACAACCTCACAAGTGAAACCACGAAATCAAAACAAACCGTTAACTTTCTAATCCCTCGAGTGAAAAGCAAAGTATATACGTCCAAAAGCTTCCCACAACATTTCAGCACGATCAGATTATAGATGAAACCGCAATCGTCCCCGTAACACCCGCTGGTCTCAATNAATGAAACCACAATCGATCCCGTAACACCCGCTGGTATCAATCTGCGAATATTAACCCAAATTCACTTCTGTAAAAAGGCGAGTGTACGAAAATCTCTTAGCTACAACCATACCAAAAATCAGTACCTTTCAAAACGATTTGACCAGTCGAATCTTTCTTCTCCCAAACCCTGACAGTTCTGTTTCTCTCTTAACACTAAGGAAAAAGCTTGTTCTCCTTCTCTTTCTCCTTTGCACCAAATAACCAACACTTAACTGTCTTTCTCTCCCTCTCTCAGATGAAAATGTCGACCCAAACACATAAGCATGAGAGGAGGAGTGAGTTGAGAAAGAGATTAGGGTTTTTTGGTTTAATTAGATTAAACCAAGATTTAATTAAACTAAAATTAATTAAAATCCACTCTTTTGGTTTACTCAACATAACCCAAACTCTATTCCCGGAACACGGATGTTACACCTCCCTCCATACTTATTTGTCATTTGTATGAATGTTCTCTCCCACTTGATCAATAAAGCAGCTTCTGCAAATAGATTTGGCTATCACCCTTGATGTCACAATCTCCTCCTTACCCACTTATGTTTTGCTGATGACCTTATGGTGTTTGCGGATGGTACTCAAAGATCCATAGAGGGTGTAATCCAAGTATTTGACGAGTTTGCTAAATATTCAGGGTTGCGAATTAGTCTCGAGAAGTCGACCCTCTCCATAGCCGGAAATTCTCCTGCAGTTCAAGAGGCGCTTCAAACAAGCTTTCCCTTCGAGGTTGGTACACTCCCGGTCCGTTATCTTGGCTTGCCTCTCCTCACTAAGGCTATGACAAGTCAAGACTATGCTCCGTTGCTGGCAAAGATTCGACATCGAATAAGTACATGGACAGGTCGTTTTCTGTCCTATGGGGGATGATTACAACTCATAAAATCGGTTCTCATGAGTATCACACATTTTTGGTCCCCTGCTTTCCGTCTACCAGGTAAATGCATGAAGGAGATCGAGCAACTCTGCTCCGCTTTCCTTTGGAGTGGACCCGACTTAAAGACTCATTCTGCAAAGGTAGCCTGGGTGGTCGTTTGCTTGCCTCACTGTAAAGGGGGTTTAGGATTATGGTCACTGAAAGAGATAAACATTGTCTGCGGTCTCAAACTCATCTGGCGTTTACTTTCAGTAAATTCACTTTGGGGACAGTGGGTTCACACTTACCTGATCCGCCAAAGTTCTCTCTGGGAAGTGGTAGACTCGTCTTCGCAAGGTTCTTGGATGTGGCGAAAATTACTTAAGCTCAGAGACTTAGCAAAAGACTTTCGCCACAAGGAAATAAACAACGGCCAATCCACATCTTTTTGGTATGATCGCTGGTCGTCCATGGGATCACTCTACGAGTTGTTAGGTAGCAGAGGTTGTATTGATCTTGGTATTCTTAAGCATGAGACAGTTAAATCAGTAATGCTTACTCATAGAACCCAAAGGCGTCGCGTGGATGTTCTCAATCAGGTGGAAGCAGCCATTGAAACCGTCAAAGAAAAACAAAGACCGCACATTGCAGACGTCCACCTTTGGAAGTGGAGAACGAGGTTCAAACCAAAGTTCCCGACTCGTGATACATGGTCTCAGCTGCATATAGCGAAACCAGAGTGTCCTTGGGCAAAGGGTGTATGGTTTCCACAGGCCACACCTAAATTCGCTTTCATAACATGGTTGGGTATGCTTAACTGCCTCTCTACCAGGGATCGTATGCTACAGTGGAACGGCACTGTTGACTCCTCATGCTCCTTCTGCAACACTCCCCTGGAAACAAGAAATCACATCTTCTTCCAGTGTTCTTATTCAAATCAGATTTGGAGTCAGCTAACTAATGGGTTCCTTGGCACCCACTCGACTGCAGACTGGGACACTCTTGCTAATCTCATTTCCGGCACGTCTCTCGACAAGATTTCTCTGATGTTTCTGCGATATTCCTTCCAGGTTTCGGTTTACTCCATCTAGCAGGAGCGCAATAACCGCAGACATGGTGAAAATCCCCTTTCAGCTCAGCGTCTAGGCAAACGCATAGACCGAACCATTCGAAACAAGCTTCTACTCCTTCTGCACTCAGGCCATAGTGACTACATCGATATCCTTGTAAACTGGTTTTCTACCAGGATTTAAGTTTACACTTTATGCACTAAACTAAAACACTTGGCATTTACTGCACTTGTTGTAAAGAAACGGTTTTTTTTATGAATAAAATTTTACGTTCATTCAAAAAAGAAAAAAAAAAAAAAAACCTTCATATCAACACTCGAATAAAACATAGACTAATTGTTAAAAACGCAATCCCGCCGTTAGATAAGGAGCCTGTATTATCATGAGTCCCTCCACCAAGTTTCATCCCAATCAGACAAGGATTGGACCTCCAAACGTTGCGTAGAAGAGCCGTCTAGGGATTGTTTCTATTGATCAAGGGAGAGTAGGACTATGTGACAAGGGTGTCCGTACAACCGCCCGTACAACCGTCCGTACAAGTGTGAGCTAATGGGCTGCGATCCATCTATATGGGAGAAGAAATGAGGCCTTAGGAGATTGTATTGGAAGAGAAGAAGGATCGAGAAAGAGAGACACAATATATCTCAAGTGGTTGGTGGAAGAGAGTCACATGTGACCGTTAAGACAAGTCAACATAGGAGCCGTCGCTTTCACTATTACCTCGTCTAAGAGAAGACTCCTTTATGTCCCTTTCCTCATTAATTCTTCCCTAACTGCTCTATACTGTTTTGTATGGCTATATCAAGCCTTGTAACACACATTTGTAATTGTCTAATCTAAGGCATATTCTTTTCTCTTATTCTATGTGTTCTTACGATTCTCTCTCTCTCTCTCTCAAGTCTTGATTCTGCAATTCTAACATGGTATGAGAGCTAGGTTGTTGTTCTTGACAATCTAACTCTTCTATTCTTCTCATTCTTCAATTCTTCTCACTCGATTCTCATTCTCTTTTCGTTTTATTCTCCGGGTAAAGTCTTTATCCAACGGTCCATAGCACACAAGTATGGAAAACTCAAAACCACATGTGTTACCAACCGTTCTCAAAGGGGGAAACTACCTCCTGTGGTCAAGAACCACCAAAACCGCACTATGTGGTCGAGGACTATGGAGCCATATCGAAGGTGGTAAAGCTCCAAGAAAAGCCACCAAGGAAGATGGAAAAGAAACCATCAAAGAAGATGAAGAGGAGGCTAGACTCGAAGAAGAAGCCAAATGGTTCGAAGAAGATCAAACCGTCCTCTCCTTCTCCAAAACTCTCTTGAAGCTCCAATACTCGAGGCGTACTCATACTGTGAGACAGCAAGCGAGCTATGGGAGACTCTTAAGAATGTCTTCANGATATTCCTTCCAGGTTTCGGTTTACTCCATCTAGCAGGAGCGCAATAACCGCAGACATGGTGAAAATCCCCTTTCAGCTCAGCGTCTAGGCAAACGCATAGACCGAACCATTCGAAACAAGCTTCTACTCCTTCTGCACTCAGGCCATAGTGACTACATCGATATCCTTGTAAACTGGTTTTCTACCAGGATTTAAGTTTACACTTTATGCACTAAACTAAAACACTTGGCATTTACTGCACTTGTTGTAAAGAAACGGTTTTTTTTATGAATAAAATTTTACGTTCATTCAAAAAAGAAAAAAAAAAAAAAAACCTTCATATCAACACTCGAATAAAACATAGACTAATTGTTAAAAACGCAATCCCGCCGTTAGATAAGGAGCCTGTATTATCATGAGTCCCTCCACCAAGTTTCATCCCAATCAGACAAGGATTGGACCTCCAAACGTTGCGTAGAAGAGCCGTCTAGGGATTGTTTCTATTGATCAAGGGAGAGTAGGACTATGTGACAAGGGTGTCCGTACAACCGCCCGTACAACCGTCCGTACAAGTGTGAGCTAATGGGCTGCGATCCATCTATATGGGAGAAGAAATGAGGCCTTAGGAGATTGTATTGGAAGAGAAGAAGGATCGAGAAAGAGAGACACAATATATCTCAAGTGGTTGGTGGAAGAGAGTCACATGTGACCGTGAAGACAAGTCAACATAGGAGCCGTCGCTTTCACTATTACCTCGTCTAAGAGAAGACTCCTTTATGTCCCTTTCCTCATTAATTCTTCCCTAACTGCTCTATACTGTTTTGTATGGCTATATCAAGCCTTGTAACACACATTTGTAATTGTCTAATCTAAGGCATATTCTTTTCTCTTATTCTATGTGTTCTTACGATTCTCTCTCTCTCTCTCTCAAGTCTTGATTCTGCAATTCTAACATGGTATGAGAGCTAGGTTGTTGTTCTTGACAATCTAACTCTTCTATTCTTCTCATTCTTCAATTCTTCTCACTCGATTCTCATTCTCTTTTCGTTTTATTCTCCGGGTAAAGTCTTTATCCAACGGTCCATAGCACACAAGTATGGAAAACTCAAAACCACATGTGTTACCAACCGTTCTCAAAGGGGGAAACTACCTCCTGTGGTCAAGAACCACCAAAACCGCACTATGTGGTCGAGGACTATGGAGCCATATCGAAGGTGGTAAAGCTCCAAGAAAAGCCACCAAGGAAGATGGAAAAGAAACCATCAAAGAAGATGAAGAGGAGGCTAGACTCGAAGAAGAAGCCAAATGGTTCGAAGAAGATCAAACCGTCCTCTCCTTCTCCAAAACTCTCTTGAAGCTCCAATACTCGAGGCGTACTCATACTGTGAGACAGCAAGCGAGCTATGGGAGACTCTTAAGAATGTCTTCAGCAACATCTCCAACCTAACCCGTGTCTTTGAGGTCAAGAAAGCAATAAATGACTTAAACCAAGAAGATATGGAGTTTAACAAGCACTTCGGCAAGTTTAGATCTCTTTGGGCCGAGTTTGAGATGCTTAGGCCAAACACGATGGATCCGGCTGTACTCAATGAATGTAGGGAACAAGACAAAGTGTTCGCTCTTCTCCTAACTCTCAATCCAACGTTCAACGACCTCATCAAGCATATCTTGAGGTCGGACAACCTTCCCAGCCTTGACGACGTTTGTTCTCAAATTCAAAAAGAACAAGGTTCTCTAGGCCTCTTTAGTGGAAAAGGGGAGCTTGTCACAGCGAACAAAGGAGTTTTCAAACCAGAAGACCAGAGAGCTAAGGGAGGGTGTGAACATTGTAAGAGGAAGAACCACACCAAAGATAAATGCTGGTTTCTTCACCCTCACCTCCGTCCGAATCAAAACAACAATGGTCCGAGAGCAAATCACACTCACGCCAAGTAAAACAAGGTAAAGCCGGATCATCAAAAGGTGGAGAAGAGACTACTTCAGGAGACTATGTGAAGAAGTCGGACCTAGAAGCCTTCTTCAAATCCTTGGCTCTCAAGGAGTCAAGTGGTAAAACTTTCTTCACCCTAAAGCCTAATAACTCTCTAGTAGTAGATTCGGGTGCCTCTCACCACATGATTAGTAACTCGAATCTCCAAAAAAATATTGAACCGGCTAGAGGTAGTGTTATAATTGCAAATGGTGACAAAATACCAATTCAAGGTGTTGGGAACTTAAAATTGTTTAACAAAGAGTCTAAGGCTTTTTACATGCCTAAGTTCACTTCTAATCTCTTGTCGGTTAAAAGAGCCACTAATGACCTTAATTGCTATGCTATATTTGGGCCTAATGATGTTTACTTTCAGGATATTGAGTCTGGAAAATTGATTGGTGAAGGTGGAGCCAAAGATGACCTCTATGTTCTTGAAGATATTTCACCAAGCTCACCTAAATCTTTTTCTCTTAGCTCTCATCTTGGAGTTTCATTTAATGTTATAATTATGTGGCATGCTAGACTAGGTCATCCTCATTCTAGAGCACTTGAATTGATGATTCCTAATGTTTCTTTTGATCATTCTAGTTGTGAAGCTTGTATTCTTGGCAAACATTGCAAAACCGTATTTTCTAAGTCTACTACCTTCTATGAAAAATGCTTTGACTTAGTTCATTATGATGTTTGGATATCCCCTTGTGTCTCTAGGGATAACAACAAGTATTTTGTGAGCTTCATAGATGAAAAAATCAAAATATACTTGGGTTACTTTACTTCCCTCTAAGGATAGAGTGATTGATGCCTTCACAAACTTTCAAAATTATGTTACTAACCAATTTAATGCTAAGAATAAAGTGTTTAGAACAGATAATGGAGGTGAATATACTAGCAATCGATTCAAAGAACATCTAGCAAAGCATGGCATTATACATCAAACAAGCTGCCCATATACTCCTCAACAAAACAGAGTCGCTGAAAGGAGGAACCGACATTTGATGGAAGTGGCGAGATCAATGATGTTTCACACCAATGTTCCTAAGAGATATTACGGGAAGCGGTGATGACAGCATGTTATCTCATCAACCGAATTCCAACAAGAATTCTAGATGATCAGTCACCATTTGAGGTATTAAATCAATTTAAACCATCCATTAGTCATCTAAAAGTTTTTGGGTGTGTTTGTTTTGTTTTAGTACGTGGAGAGCTCCGAAACAAACTCGAAGCCAAGAGCATCAAGTGCATCTTCCTTGGCTATTCGATAACTCAAAAGGGATACAAATGTTTAGATCCTATCAACAAGCGCACTTGGGTCTCTCGTGATGTCAAATTCCTTGAAGAACAAGGATACTTCGATAAGAAAGATTGGGAGGACTTAAAAGACCTTGCAACACAAAATGATCAGTCGGCAAGCCTCCGGTTCCTTCTAGATCACCTTGGAGCATCATCAACTCTAAATCAAACTATATCCTAGGATACTACACCTGACTCAACTGGCGAGCCCACTTCGACTTTACCTCAACCGCAGACGACTGCTCCAACTGATGCGTCACATGATACTACGGTTCTTGAGCCGAAAGGGGAGGACAGCATGATCGAAGAAGAAGTAGAACTGGTAGAATCACCACTTCTCTCGACCGATCACACCGATCCGCCTCCACAACCGAGACGTAGTGCACGACTCAAGTCACAAGACAAACTTCTCTCGACTGAACACACCGATCCACATCCACAACCGAGACGGAGTGCACGAATCAAGTCACAAGACAAAAGAGTCTACTATAACAATGAAGCCATTGCTCACCCAATTCAAGCTGTCTGCTCACTTGCTCTTCTCCCAACCGATCACCAAGCTTTTCTTGGAAAAATAGATGAGAACCATATACCACAAACATATGAAGAAGCTAAAGAGAGTAAAGTCTGGTTGGATGCAGTTGATGATGAAGTGGGAGCCATGGACCGAAACCATACATGGGACAAAGCCGATATCCGTGAGTTCCAAGTGGGTTTTTACAATCAAGTTCTTAAGCAATGGAGATATAGAACGGTACAAGGCTAGACTGGTAGCAAGAGGCTTCACGCAAACCTATGGAGAAGATTATAAGGACACTTTTGCACCGGTAGCTAAGCTCTCCACTGTAAGGGTTATCCTCTCTCTTGCTACGAATCTGTCTTGGGATCTATGGCAGATGGATGTCAAAAACGCCTTCTTACAAGGAGAATTAGAGGAAGAAGTGTATATGACACCGCCGCCTGGTCTTGAAGATACGATCAAACCTGGAAAGGTTTTGCGCTTAAGGAAAGCAATATATGGTTTAAAACAGTCACCGAGAGGCTAGTACCACAAACTTAGCTCCACACTGAAAGATCATGGGTTCAAGAGATCACACTCGGATGCTACCCTCTTTACACTACAAAATACTAAAGGTATAGTGGTTGTTCTCATATATGTAGATGATCTAATCATCACCGGAGAAAATCAAGAAGGTATTAAAGAGGTTATGGCTCATTTAAATTCAGTGTTTGATATCAAAGACCTTGGAGAACTTAAGTATTTTCTTGGAATTGAAGTCTACCGATCCCCGGAAGGCTTATTCCTTTCACAAAAAAAATATACTCTTGATTTACTTTGTGAGACAGGGAAGCTAGGAGCAAAGTCTGTGGACACACCACTTCTCGATGGCTACCAACCTGAGCGAAAGGGGGAGCAAACGGATCCTCCTTATGATAATCCTTCTCGCTATCGCCGACTTGTAGGTAAGCTAATTTATTTAACACTCACTAGACCTGATATTTGCTATGCTGTGAATCAGGTAAGTCAATAAATAAAGAACCCTACAACATATCATTGGAGCCTACTGGAGAGGATTCTACATTATCTCAAAGGGAGCCATGGACAAGGCATTTGGATGGGAAAGAATTCAAACGCTGACCTTGTGGGATATTGTGATGCTGATTGGGGTGGTGACAAGACAGATAGGAAGTCAATAACCGGCTATTGCACATATATAGGAGGCAATCTTGTTACTTGGAAGTCAAAGAAGCAAAAGGTGGTGTCAATGTCAAGTGTCGAATCAGAGTATAGAGCAATGAGGAAGCTTACAACCGAACTTACATGGCTCAAGGGTCTACTTGAGGAACTCAGCATCAGCATGAACACTCCTATTCCCATGCACTGCGACAACCAAGCCGCCATTCCAATTGCAACAAACTCAGTCTTCCATGAAAGGACTAAGCACATCGAATTGGATTGTCACAAAGTTTGTGAGAAGATTGAAGAAGGAGTCACACTTCCCTATTACACGCCAAGCAAGGATCAACTGGCCGACATCTTTACCAAGGCCGCAAGTCATCAAGTTTGTGATCACATCCACAACAAGCTTGGACTTGTGGACTTGACACACCCTTGATCTCAAGTCCTCTAGCCGTGGTCATTACACTCTTTTTCCCTCAATATATTTTTGTCCCATGTGGTTTTGTATATTGAGGTTTTTAACGAGGTAATACATCACGGCATTCCAAGTTTAGTCACTTTACTCGGCTAAACTTGAGGGGGAGTATTGATCAAGGGAGAGTAGGACTATGTGACAAGGGAGTCCGTACGACCGTCCGTACATCCGACCGTACAACCGTCCGTACAAGTATGAGCTAATGGGCTGCGATCCATCTACATGGGAGAAGAAATGAGGCCTTAGGAGATTNTGACTATGTGACAAGGGCGTCCGTACAACCGTCCGTACAACCGACCGTACAACCGTCCGTACAAGTGTGAGCTAATGGGCTGCGATCCATCTACATGGGAGAAGAAATGAGGCCTTAGGAGATTGTATTGGAAGAGAAGAAGGATCGAGAAAGAGAGACACAAAATATCTCAAGTGGTTGGTGGAAGAGAGTCACATGTGACCGTTAAGAAAAGTCAACATAGGAGCCGTCGCTTTCACTATTACCTCGTCTAAGAGAAGACTCCTTTATGTCCCTTTCCTCATTAATTCTTCCCTAACGGCTCTATACTGTTTTGTAATAACACACATTTGTAATTGTCTAATCTAAGTCATATTCTTTTCTCTTATTCTTTGTGTTCTTACGATTCTCTCTCTCTCTCTCTCTCAAGTCTTGATTCCGTAATTCTAACAGTTTCTAGGGTTCATACTTAACCCAGATTTTCAGAGTTTCAGCGATTACTTGTCCAGGAAGTAACACGCATAACTCCTTCAATTTAACTTCGAATAACAATCCGCCAATTGCTATGCACTCTTGGTATATTACGCCGGTAACTTCACCTTTCTGAACCAATGTCAGATCCGGCGCTGGCGAGCCTCCAAAGTCGGCTCCTCCACACTGCCTTTATCTCCAACCTTCTTTCACTTTCTTTCTCCTCTTCAGCTCTGTTTTCCCACCATCAAAGAAGCTTCCCACAGCCATGGTAGGGCTGTACAGAACCACTGGTGGTCCACCACCTCCGCCAAAACACGTTCTCTCTCCTCCCCACAACTCACGAATTTATCTTTTCTCCCTGTCTCCCTCTTTATTCTGATACCAACTCACAGCCACATCATAACTAAGGTGACTCCAAGGCCCATATTGGTTCTCTTCCTCACGAGTCCGACGACCCTACCACCACTGTGGTATTATGACGTTTATACTAAGTGTGGCGAAGACTCTAATGAGTATAGAAGGTTTCAGCTTGGTGGATAAACGGTCCAGATTGTGGCACGTGGGTTGATAAAGACCGACTGCGACTAACAGAAGTCAATCGTCTCTTTTCTCTTTGTTTTTTATCTTCTTCATATATCATTCATCTTCCTCATTAGATAAAGGTTGTTAGATTCTTGAGAGAGAAAGTGAGAGAGAAGAAGAAACGGTTGTAGAGAGAGAAAGCTCGAGCTTGAGCATTTGTTCTAGTGGATTCCGGAGCTTACTCCGGCGAGACGTAGGATCCTACCTTAGGATCCGAACTCGTAAAACTCTTTGTGTCCTTTACGCTTCCTGTTCAAACATTCACAAACGAGAGATCGAGAGAGAGAGAGAGAGAGATCAATCTTCGTAGATCTAAGATTCTTGAGGATAAAGAAGCAACAATTGGTATCAGAGCTTGGCGCTTGGAGTATCTGTTCGAGATCTGATTGAAGCATGAAGAATACGAAGCTCAAGATCTCAGTGTTCGATGGATCTGGCAATTTCTCTTTGTGGAAGACACAAATGTTTGCTCATCATAGGATTCTAGGTTTAAAGGATGTTTTGACGGAGCAAGAAGATGTAGCTCCACAGCTTAAGGAAGATGAAACGGATCCAGCGGTAAAGAAGAAGTGGATCGAGGATGAAGAGGAGAGAGTTAGTTGCAGTGGGAAGGCGATGGATATTATCTTACTCAATGTGGGAGATAAGGTGTTAAGGAAGATTGACAAGTGTACAACTGCAGCGGAAGCATGGTCTATGCTTGAGCATCTGTATCTGGTGAAGTCTTTACCAAATCGCGTTTATCTTCAACTCAAGGTTTACAACTACCGGATGCAGGATTCAAAATCACTGGACGAGAATATAGACGAATTCTTGAAGATGATATCAGATCTGAACAATCTTCAGATTCAGGTTCCGGATGAGGTTCAGACAATCTTGATCTTGAGCTCTCTACCAGAGAAGTATGATATGTTGAAGGAGACGCTGAAGTATGGACGTGATGGCATAAAGATGGAAGATGTTATCAGTGCTGCTAAGTCAAAGGAGTTGGAGTTGCGAGATGAATCTTGGTTATCTGGTCAAGCTGGTGAAGGCTTGTATGTTCAAGGAAAGATTCTCACAAGAGGTTCGACAAGCCAAACAGGTCAAGGTAACAGTGGTGGTTCGAGGTTCGAATCCAGAGAAGGAAAGAAGATCTGCTGGATTTGTGGGAAGGAAGGACACTTTAAAAGGCAATGTTATAAGTGGCTTGAGAGGAACAAGAATCAGTCTCAATCAAGCGAGAAGGGAGAGACTGCTCTGGTCAAAGCTGATGATCAAGAACTGCTAGGATTGGTGGCATCAGAAGTTAACATTGGTGAGGACAAGTCGGACCAGGATGAGTGGATAATGGATACAGGGTGTTCGTTCCATATGACTTCAAGGAGAGACTACTTGACAGAGTTTAGAGAGATGAGTTATGGTAGAGTGAGGATGGCGAACAACTCCTACGCAGAAGTGAAAGGCATTGGCAGTGTTAGGTTTGACAATGCAGACGGTTCAGGGTTTGTGTTGCAGGAGGTCAGGTATATGCCGGATATTACCAGGAATCTTATATCCATGGGTAGCTTAGAGGCTAAGGGATGTGAATTTGTAGGAGGTAATGGAGTTTTACAGGTGTTAAAAGGTTCAACAGTAGTTATGAGAGGCAACAGGAGGTTGTCTCTTTATATTCTTCAAGGACGTGCAAGACTGTCAGAAGCGTTGATGGTAATGTCAGGTGGTCCGGATCGAACACAGCTGTGGCACAGTAGGATGGGGCATATTGGTCAACAAGCTTTGGAGGTATTGGCAAAGAAAGGCTATTTCAGAAGTGACAAGATGTCAGAAATAAAGTTTTGTGAGGATTGTATTGTAGGGAAGACACACAAATCAAGTTTCGGTGCTGCACAACATGTTACCAAGGAAAAGCTGGACTATATTCACTCAGATCTTTGGGGATCACCGAGTGTGCCTTTTAGTTTGGGCAAAAGCCAATACTTTATTAGCTTCACTGATGATTGGTCAAGAAATGTTTGGATTTATTTCCTTAGGACCAAAGACGAAGCGTTCAACAAGTTTGTTGAATGGAAGAAGATGGTTGAGGTGCATAGTGAAAGGAAAGTAAAGCGACTAAGGACGGATAATGGGTTAGAATACTGCAATCACAAATTTGATGAGTTCTGTAAAAGGGAAGGAATAGTTCGACACAGGACGTGTACTTATACACCCCAACAAAATGGGATTGCTAAGAGGCTTAATCGGACCATCATGAACAAGGTTAGAAGTATGCTTAGCGAGAGTGGGTTGGAAAAGAAGTTCTGGGCGGAAGCGGCTTCAACTGCAGTATATCTGATCAACAGATCACCATCGACAGCTATCGAGTTTTAAATTCCTGAAGAACTGTGGTCTTCATCGTCTATTAGATACTCCGGTTTGAGAAGATTCGGGTGTGTTGCCTATGTTCATTCTACTGAGGGCAAGTTAGATCCTTGAGCTAAGAAAGGAGTGTTTACAGGATATCCAGAAGGAGTAAAAGGGTTTAGAGTGTGGCTTCTCGAAGAAGAAAAATGTGTTGTTAGTCATTATGTGGTCTTCAGAGAAGATGTTCTGTACAAGGATGTCATATCAGAGGTGTTGCCAGGTATGTCCTCAGAAACTTTTTTTGATACTAATAAGGTGTCTAGTTTTGAATGTGCAGGTAATAACAGGGACAAAGGCTCAGTGGTTCAAGGGGAGGTAGCAGAGTCAGTCAGTCATGGTCAAGTTGTAACTGACAACTATCAACTGGCGAGAGATCGTGTGAGAAGACAGACTAAACCTCCGGAAAGACTGCAAGACTATGAAACTAGCAAGGAGACCCTGGATCAGGTTCTAACTGAAACGTCAGGGTATGCTTATTTGGTTACTGAAGATGGTGGCATTGTTGAACCGAGATCATTTCAAGATGCGGTCAATGATCCAGATGGTGATAAGTGGATGGAAGCATCAAATGAAGAGATGCAGTCACTGCTGAAGAACGATACGTGGGTGCTAGTTGATAGAGTTGAAACCCAGAAGCCGATAGGATGTAAATGGATTTTCAAGCGGAAAGCAGGGATCGTAGGAGTCGAAGGTCCTAGGTTTAAAGCAAGGTTAGTGGCTAAGGGATATTCACAGAAAGAGGGCATAGATTATCAGGAGATCTTCTCACCGGTTGTTAAGCACGTGTCTATAAGGTTTGTTCTTTCGATGGTGGTACATTTTGATATGGAGCTTCAACAAATGGATGTTAAGACAGCGTTTTTACATGGTAACTTGGAGGAGACCATTTATATGGATCAACCAGAAGGTTATGTCAATAGCAAGTACCCAGAGAAGGTGTGTCTCCTGAAGAGGTCACTGTATGGCTTTAAACAGTCTCCAAGGCAGTGGAACAACAGATTTGATGAGTTCATGCAGAGTAATGGGTATGAAAGGAGTAAATATGACTGATGCATCTACTTCAGGAGGTTATCAAGTGGTGAGTATATTTATCTATTACTGTATGTGGATGATATACTCATAGCTTCGAAGGACAAGGAACAAGTTGGCAAGCTGAAAGCTCTTTTGGGTTCAGAGTTTGAAATGAAGGATTTAGGAGATGCTAAGAAGATACTGGGAATGGAGATCACACGGGATAGGCAGAAAGGTACACTTCATATATCTCAAACAGGGTATTTGTCGAAGGTATTGGGTAACTACAGAATGGACCAAGTGAATTGTGTGGATACACCTCTGGGAGCACATTTCAAGTTGAGAGCAGCTGCAGAGGAAGAGCACCTGGAGCAAGAAGATATGATGATGAAGGTTCTGTATTAGAGTGCAGTAGGAAGTTTGATGTACTCGATGATTGGAACTCGACCGGATTTGGCTTATGCAGTTGGTCTGGTGTGCAGATTTATGAGTAAACCTTTGAAAGATCATTGGTTAGCAGTGAAGTGGATTCTAAGGTATATTCATGGAGCTCTGGAGAGGAAACTGTGCAATAAGAAGGAAGGAGAGTTCATACTGCAAGGGTTTTGTGACTCGGACTATGCTACAGATAAGGACAGGAGAAGGTCTATTACAGGAATGGTGTTTACTTTGGGAGGTAACACTATCAGTCGGAGATCGCCTCTACAAAAGGTAATGTCGCTGTCATCTACAGAGGCTGAGTACATGGCCTTGGCAGAAGCTGCGAAAGAAGCAGTTTGGCTGAAAGGTCTTATGAATGAGCTTGGATACGATCAAGGATCAGTAAAGATTCATAGTGATTCTCAGAGTGCCATAGCCTTGGCGAAGAATGCTGTGTATCACGATAGAACCAAGTACATTGACGTGAAGTATCACTTTATCAGGGAGTTGATCAGCGACGGAGTAGTGCAAGTGGTGAAGATTGCAACAGAGTACAATCCAGCGGATATTTTCACTAAGGTATTGCCAGTGGGTAAGTTCCAAGAAGCTTCGGAACTACTCAGAGTTACTAAGAACTAGTTTGGAGCTGAAGCTCCAGTAACAGCTGAGTGGGTTTACTCAGAAGATATGAAGTCAGGTGAACGAGTGTGGTGAACGAGTGTGTTCAGGTACCAGAGTAAGAATCCAGAGGAAGACTAGAACAAGTCGTATAAACGTCAAGGGGAGGTTTTGTGGTATTATGACGTTTATACTAAGTGTGGCGAAGACTCTAATGAGTATAGAAGGTTTCAGCTTGGTGGATAAACGGTCCAGATTGTGACACGTGGGCTGATCAAGACCGACTGCGACTAACAGAAGTCAATCGTCTCTTTTCTCTTTGTTTTTTATCTTCTTCATATATCATTCATCTTCCTCATTAGAAAAAGGTTGTTAGATTCTTGAGAGAGAAAGTGAGAGAGAAGAAGAAACAGTTGTAGAGAGACAAAGCTCGAGCTTGAGCATTTGTTCTAGTGGATTCCGTAGATCTATGATTCTTGAGGTTAAAGAAGCAACAACCACAAAGCCGTAACGGAAAAATAAGCATAAAAACAAACTCCTTGTCATTCTACTCACAACAAATGTCGTCAACACACAATGACATGAGCATATCAACACAACATCGACTTGATACCCTTTCCTTTCTCGACCGAAATCAACCTCAGCCTTCTCTACTCTCTCGCCACTACCGAAGCTTCACTCTCCCTTCCTCTATCACCACCACTGAACTATCTGAACAACCACAACGACTCCATCCCTTTTCCCCCTTCCGTTGGTGGTTGCAACTTGCAACCCCGGGGTGTAAGATGGAGAAGAAGATAAGCGTCCTTAAGAGATGTAGCGCCAACTCTGGTTGCAACCCCGAGTTTTTGTGTTGGAAACTCGGATTTGTTCGGTCTGATGTTAAATCCTTTTTCATTTGTTTTATTGTTTGCAATGGCGGACCTACATAGGAAATAGGTGGGTCAACTGACCTGGTTAAATTATTGAAATATGTAGTTTTGCATATAAACTCTTGAAGATTCTGCAGCCAAGTTGGTTTTCCCCTCTAAGTGTGACACCCCAAACCCGAGTTCGATTCCCCATTACCACATTAAAAAGTTGTTTTTTTTTCTTTTCAACTGTTTAAAAAAATTATTGACCCACCTAAAAAAATTTCTTGGGTCCGCCACTGATTGTTTGTACATGGTAAATTTCTATAACCTTGATACGGCTTCTCGCTTGTATCTATGCGTTTCTTAGAGGACGCATAATTGTAATTTTAATTCGGTTAACCGAATGAACCGAATTTTTTTGTTAATTCGGTTCTATTTGGAATAGAATTTAGAGCAGATAGCCGAACTGAATAAACCGAATACCGAATAAATCGAACCAAATTTTTATTCGGTTTAATTCGGCAAGATTTTTAGATAACCGAAAAACTAAAAAACCGATTAAACCAAACCCATTAAACCGAAAAAACCGAATGTCCAGGCCTAAATTTTTAACCAAATCAAGATTTAGCTAAACAAATAATTAATTAAACCATTTTTTGTTTAATTAATAAATTGACCAACTTAATAAACCTAGTGAAATTAACTGATTTCACTCTAATTTCCGAGATAATTTAGAACATTTATTTTCTCGGACCCCCACATAAACCTTAAATAATTTTTAACAAAAATTATAAAGATTTTTAAGGTTGTAATTAATTTTTATCAGATTATCTGAATGAAATTATCTTATTTGAATTAAGTTATCTGAATGACAGGGAATCAAGTTATCTGAATGAATTATTTTATTTGAATTTTTGTAAACCGGCTTTCATCCATGTCTTATTTAAGATGACAATAAAACTTTTGGATATAAATTTTAAGTATTTTAATCTTGCTTTTGTCTTATAAAAATTGATACTTGATAATACTCTCAAACTGTAGGTTTTTATTAAATATTTCTCTAAACTAATAAACTTGTTTACACAAACTTATACATATGTGTTTTTTTCTCTTAATTCATCAGATTTTGTTAGAATCACTTCTATATATATATATATATATATATACACAAAAATGAAGATAATTGGTCATGCAATATAGTGATATGTACTAATATTGCTACCATTTGATAACCAAAATAAGCATATCTATATTACATTTAGCTGGCAAACTTACAAAACATAAATATTTTAATCTCTTAAAATCGAAAAACCATCTAAGATTTTTATCATTAATCATATATTTCGGATTTAGAATCTTAGATTCACCTACTTGACATTGTTTTGCTATCTGTTGCCATACTTGTCAAATTACATGTTTTTCCAATGTCTAAAACTATTTTATCACGGGATCACAAGTAAAGTAAACTACTTTTTCTTTTCTTCTGTCTGATTTTATGTTACAATAAAGTAAATCCTGGTGAATTTGAAACAACTTGAAACCATATGATTTTTTTACATTTTTTTCCATCTTAATGCGATGTATTTTAACGTTTTCAAAACACGTGAAAATTGGTGGTCACGCTCCTATCATTTTCCACCTAATATCGTTGAGTGTAGAAATAAAAAACAAAAATCAGTGGATCTGATTTTATATATAACAATCATTTATATTTAGAAAAAAAAAATGTAAACTCATTTCTTCGTTGACAAGAAGAAGAAGAAGAAAAAAGAAAAAAACAACTAGTTGTCTAGTTCCATATTGAAGCGTGAAGCCTATATAGTTAATGTATTTGGCTTCTATCTTGCATGCATATACTATTGGCTGCAACCTGCAATGATGGGAATTTCAAAACCACTTCCTAAATTTTCTTGTATCTCGTTTTTTTCCCTATGTATCTCATTATATGCTACTATAACACCAACTTCTTCAGCATCCGTACAAGATGGTTTCATTGAGTGTCTCCAAAGAAACACAAATGTTGGTTTCCCAATTGAGAGAACGTTCTTCACTTCTGAAAGAAACGCTTCCATCTTCATTGAAGTCTTTGAATCAAGGGCTCAAAACCAACGGTTCTTGACCAACTCAATGCCTAAACCGGGGTTCATATTTAAACCGGTTCACGAATCTCACGTCCAAGCTTCCATCATCTATTCTAAGAAACTTGGAATTCATTTCCTTGTTAGAAGCGGCGGTCACGATTACGAGGGCGTGTCTTATGTCTCACAGATCGAGACACCGTTTATATTGATTGATTTGTCGAAATTGAGACAGATCAATGTTGATATTGAAAACAATAGTGCTTGGGTTCAATCCGGTGCTACGATTGGTGAGCTTTACTACAGGTAATATAATTAAGTCGTTTGATTTTATATATTATAGTTTTCTATACAAATATCACATTTCTAAATTATATAACGAGGTTTATAAGTTTGTAAACCTTGTGTTACACATTAACGTGTAACAAAGTATTCGGTAACAAATTTTTAACTAGTACTTGCAACAAGAGTGAACAATATTTCACTATTGAATCTTTGTTTTGTTGACTGTAGAATTGCAGAAAAGAGCAAGATTCATGGATTCCCTGCAGGTGTGTTCCCGAGCTTAGGCATAGGTGGACATATAACAGGGGGTGCATACGGTTCCTTGATGAGGAAGTATGGTCTTGCTGCAGATAATGTTCTTGACGCAAAGATCGTTGATGTTAATGGTAAATTACTCGACAGAGCCGCGATGGGGGAGGATCTGTTTTGGTCCATTAGAGGAGGCAGTGGAGGGAGTTTTGGGATAATCTTGTCATGGAAGATCAAACTTGTTCCTGTTCCTAAAACCCTAACCGTGTTCACGGTCACGAAAACATTGGAGCAAGATGCAAGTTTCAAGATTCTTTCCAAGTGGCAACGAGTTGCGGACAAGCTTGTGGAAGAGCTCTTCTTACGAGTGTTCTTTAGCGTAGTTGGAAACAATGGAAACAAGACTGTGACGATGGCCTACATAGGTCAGTTTCTTGGCAAGAAAGGCACCTTGCTTGAGGTTATGAAGAAGGGTTTTCCAGAACTAGGGCTAACTCAGATGGATTGTATAGAAATGAGCTGGATAAAATCCATTATTTACAACTCTGGATTCCCAACTAGCCCTCCTCCTCCTGTTGAGATTTTGCTTCAAGCGAAGTCACCGATCGGAAAAGTTTACTTCAAAGCGAAATCAGATTTCGCTAAAGAACCTATTCCTATTGTAGGGCTCAAAGGCATGATGAAGAAGTTGCTTGAAGAAGACGCAGCCTTAGTGATCTGGACTCCCTACGGTGGAATGATGGATAAAATCCCTGAATCAGAGATCCCATTTCCGCATAGGAAAGGAACCATCTTCATGATTCAATATTACAGGAGCTGGTCAGACAGCGAGAAGAGACCAAACAGACGAATCAAATGGATCAGAGAGATGTACAGTTATATGACACCTTATGTCTCAAGCAATCCAAGACAAGCATATGTGAACTACAGAGATCTAGACCTGGGACAGAACAAAAACAATTCAAAGGTTAACTTCATAGAAGCTAAACCATGGGGAGCTAATTACTTTAAAGACAATTTCAACAGATTGGTGAGGATTAAAACAAAGGTTGATCCAGAGAACTTCTTCAGACACGAGCAGAGTATCCCAACTTGGCCCGTTCGAAGCTAAGCACATGATAACCACATCAATATAAAAATAAAGGTAAGAGTACAACATTAACTAGAAGAATCAGACAATGATTATTCTGTATTTCAGAAAATGTTCTACCTATAATATAAAGGCATGCTTGTTGTGACAGAGTGAGGTAAGTTGTTTTATTTCAATTTTCAAGTTTCGAAACATTGCTTCTTCTTATGAGTCACTCAACTGGTTCTTTTGTACCCTTCCTAGACCCAATCATTAATATTGTGCTTAAAGCTAGTTCTTGTTTTCAATCAAGTTGTTAAAAATCTATAATTTCTTTTTGTCAGTGATGGGTCATAAATATCTCAATAACCCATATGTGCTAAGAAGCCAAATTCACGTCTTTTTAACTAAGTCGATTGTGTTTGTTTGTTTTTGTTTATAGTAGATTAGGTTAAATATTCGATTCATGTATAATGTATCTTCTTTATTCTAGGATCTTGACCATTGACATGTATAAATACTTATAATTTTTTGATGAAAGATATGTTGAAAAATATTTAAAGTCTAGTATTTTTATAAACTCTGATTGAGACCTTATCAATTGGTATCAAAGCTATCTCGCTTTTGTTCTGGACCACTTCGTGGTATCAAAAGCAACATTCCATCCACTATCTATCTTGGTTTTGATCCGGACCATTTTTGTGGTATCAATCATTTTTCTCTGTTTGATTCAGACCATGGTTGTGGTATCAAACTCTTTATTTTTCAGTATTTTTAAAAAAAAAACAAAAAACAAAAAAAACTAGCGATATGGTTGTTCTATATGCAATCATGGAAGATGTTGTTACACTTCAACGTGGCCTACATGATGAGATGAAGAAGATGAAGATGGTGAAGAAACATAATAGTGTTTCATCCCATGTGAGCTTTGGTCGTGTTAAGGAGTCTTCGTTTGAAAGAAATGGGAAGCGACCCTTTAACTGTGGACAAGCTGCGATGGAGACGTACATGGACAGAGGAGATGGGAAGAAGCTATCCACGAAGATGCAGGTTCTTTTCTCTAGAAATTTGTGGACAAAGTTATTTTGGAGGGTGGAGTATTGATGGGCCATAGATATCTCAACACCTCATATGTGCTAAGAAGCCAAATTCACGTCTCCTTAACTAAGTCGATTATGTTTGTTGGTTTACGTTTAGAGTAGATTAGGTTAAATCTTTGACTCATGTACATCTTCTTTATTCTAGGATCTTCACCCTTGACATGTATAAATACTTATAATCTTACGATGAAAAAAAATTTAAAGTCTAGTGTTTTTATAAACACTGATTAAGACCTTATCAGTCAGTGGCAAGTTCTCAATTTGAAAAAAAACACACACAATCATTTATAAGTAATTTTTATTCGTTTTGAAATCCCAAATCATAGCATATGCAAAAGAAAAATTATGCTTTTATTGATATGATTGTGAGATTAAATCAAAATTTTATGAAAAGAATTATATATACATACTAGATGGTTACCCGTGTTGTATAGCATGGGAAAATATCTACGTAAAATATACTGTAATTTGTTAGTTATAAATAATAGTAAAAGTTTTATTTGATCTACTTTATACATTTTATAACCTTTTACATTTAATTTACTAGTTTGATACTCTGATTTCAACCCGACTTTGGTACATGATATAATGTTTAAATCCATGAATTATCTAAATTTGGTAAAATCCAAAAAATAAAACAAAACCTGTATTGAAGCGGTCGTGTTTAGAAACCTCGATTTAACTTTTTTATTTTTTTTAACTGTATATACTATATTGAATAAAATATAACATTTGTGATTCCTTAGATTTTAATAAGATATCATTGTATCGATGTGCAGTGCAAAAAATATCTAATAAATTAGGTATAATATTATATATATTTAAATATAAGCAATGTTGTAACTTAGTTTTACAATATATATGTCATTATTAAACGATTTAGAGATGCAAATATTTTATCTTAGTTTTATAAATAAAATTAAGTTTTATAATAGTTATGAATAGTTTTTTTGTTTCCGAAAATTTCTAAAACAATAATTGAAATCTGTTAAATAATTTTGAAAATAATTTTTATTATTTTATAAACCAATATAAATTAGTTATGAAATTAATTAAAATATAATGACATTTTTTGTAATATGTAGTAGGGTTAAACTTCTAACAACATTGGTTAAAATAAGTATATAGAGATGTATGTATGTATGTATGAAGGGGGTTAAACATTTTCAGACACACAAAACACTACAAAGCTAAATTAGCTATTGTCTGACTCGACTTTTCTCTCTCAGACACAAGAATCGAGAAACTCCCACCACTGCTTTTCTCCGACGCCGGCGAAAGAAAAATTTGCAGGCGTCGGGACATATCACGATCTCTTCTTCCTGTTTCCTGTACTCAATACTCTTTCTTCTTTTTAATTATAGTTATGCTTGTGCTTCCTTTATTTTCCTCCCGAACCCCCACCAACAACATGCATCAAATAGCCGCTTGTAAAGCCAAGGAGGTCCACTGTTGGTTGGGGCTTCGCAGCTCCTACCCGCAAACCACCTCCTACCCGGAAATGGTATCCGAAGAACCAGCAACCCTCAGATCTAGGCTCTTGACTCACCAGAAGGAGATCTCAGACCAGGTATGAGCGATGGCAGGAGCAGATCCGTTTGGTCCATCATTGGTGCCTTGCCTGGTGGAGTCGTTGACGGCACACGACGGCCATCTCACCTTGGTTTTGCCCTCGAGTCCTGGAGATCTTGAGATCCCTGTGTCCCCTTCCGATGTCTCCAGCCCCGCAATGAATCCTCACCGAGCATCCTCCCCCGCGACTGAGATGCCTGATCCCCTGAATCAGATGTCGTCTCAACCTGGCCGCCGCATGAGCAATCCTCCGCCTCCATCTGGAAAACTAGGGTATCCACTGACGGATTTACAAAATCTCGGCCCATTAAGGCTTTTGAGCCCATCAACACAAGGTGTCCCACAAGAGCTTACTTCGCTTCTATCCAGGTACGATCGGAACTCCAAGCTTTCCCACTCTAGCCAATCTTTGTGTAGATTTATGGAACTTTTTGTTTGAATACTGCAATTGGACAATGAACTACCTTTGATTCTAGTTTGGTTAAAGTTTCCTTAGACAACCTGCTGTAAGTATCACCTTGGGAGTATGCTTTTGAAGTTAGTAGCTTGAATACAGTCGGCATTATGATCCAATACATACGGAACTGTGGTTACCGATGTGTCTTCAAGCTCCCTTCATTATCTCTTATGCCCTACGAACCATTTAAATTGCAAGTTATCAACTTTTTGAAGTCTCCGCCAAAACATTTGAAGACTAGTGGCATTATGATCCTAAACCTTTGGAGTTGGGGTAACCACAAAAATTTTAAGTGTCTCACAGCTGCTCCAAAAACCGTAACCAAACCTTTTATTACCCTCAACCTGAGCACCATCAACCGTACTCACATCATTGACAAAGCTCTCTCTCGGAGACCCTTGGATATGATTCCCTCTTCAACGTCAAAGAGTCTAATGACCATGACATACATATCATCTGTCAAGTCCCTCAAGGATGTGCTTTCAAGTAACCGTGACCTCACATGTTCCAAACTACCTTTAGGCATTTGTATCACAATTCTCATGGACTACTACTTAATGTCTTATGTTTCTACTTTTATGCTTAAAGCCTGATGCAGCTGTTGCATCAAGTGTTGCATAAAAGACCATTTTCCTTTTCTTCTTTGTCGTTGGGTTTTGGGTGTTATGTTAACCTTCTATTTTTGAATTATCATTACTTCCTTTTCTTTGGGTAGCTAGGTTTTTATCGTTCTCTATATAAGTGTTGCTATTGCTTCTTTGTTATGCAGCTTTTTGATAATTAATCAAACGAAATTATTCTCTGTCCCTTGTCTTGATTCGATTAAGTTCATCAAAACAAGAAGCCTTGTGCAGATTTAATTAGATTCATCTCATGAGAAGTAGGTCCCAAGCAAGGATTCTAACGAGTTCCTTGGTTGAGCTGATCTATCCGGTTCCCACGCTGCGCCAGGTTGGTATCAGAGCTTTGCTACGTTCCAGTTACGATTCCGAGAGCAAAGAAAGTTACACCTCCCACCGAAGCTGAGATCACTCGTCAAGCAATTTTTGATCTCCAAACCCAAATTGCTAACCTCACGTTAGCAATCACGTCTATGAATTCGCGCCAGGTTCCCACACCACGTGAGGAAGTCGTGAAAGAAGAAGATGATGACAAATTTGATGAAAACCTTTTTGCTGGACTGAATCACAATGATAAGCACCATCTTCCTGTGATCGAACACGCCGATGAAGAAGACTTTCGTTGGGAACATGGATTCAAGTCTGAAATTCCAGAATTTCATGGTGGACAAGCTGTAGAGGAGCTGCTTGATTGGATTGTTAATGTGGAGGAGATTCTAGAATTCAAACATGTCCCTCTAGAACGTTGTGTTCTAGTGCTAGCTATGCGATTCCGCAATAGAGCGGCCGCTTGGTGGACACAATTGAAAGCATCTCGAGCTCGATTAGGGAAAAAAAATTGAATCATGGGATAAATTAAAGAAGCAGATGCGCAAGACGTTTCTCCCGTACAACTACGACCACTTGCTGTTTCAGCGTTTGCACAATTTACATCAAGGTCCTCGTTCTGTTGAAGAATATGCCACTGATTTTTTTCTGCTTATCACAAGAGTTGATATCAACGATACAGAACAACAAGTTGTGGCACGTTTTGTTGGTGGATTAAAACAAAAAATTCACCATACAATCAACCTTTTCAATCCTCTTACAGTTGCTGAAGCTCATCAACAAGCACTCACAATTGAAGCACAAATTTGTGGAAATTTTTCAAGTTGGAGTTCTTCACGACCGTTTCGTAATTCTCTGCCTCCAAGTTCTTCAACTTTTGTTTCTGATATTGCAGCACCGAAAGGTGAGCTTGCTATTGTGCCTCAAGACGCATTGCATCCTAATCGCTCGGGCACTCTGCGGTGTTTTTCTTGTGGAGAATCAGGTCATCGGCAGTCTGCTTGTCCAACACGTAATCGTCGAGGTCTGCTAATAGACTCCTGGTGAGGAATCTGCTTCCCAAGAACACACTCGCAAGGTTTTGAAGGAGATGGATCGGACTGATGAAGATCAAGAGACCGAAGATGCAATGGATCCACGAAATGGAAGGTGAAAGGGTGGTTTATGCAGCGGATTGAAGATGAAGAATGGTGAAATGATGCAGCGGATGAAAAGGGGGATTGAAGTGAACTTCCAAGAGAGATGAAAATCTCTTAGACTTCAGGCTCGAATCCAACTTAGATATTACACACTAAGAAGAAAACAAGTTGAGAAGATATTACACACTTCTCAGATCAAACAAGTAAAAGAAAGGTTTTTGATTAAAATGTTTGATGAAAAACAAAGAAGAGATACATGGTCTTTAAATAGGAGAAGGGGAGGACGAGATAGAGGAGAGAAAACCCTAGACAACTTGCAAGTTCAAGTTCAAGCTCATGCAAGATGTCTAGAAAATTACAAAAGCAATAAATGCAAAGTTTGAATGAGAAAGAGATAGAAAATGGGCCAAGGCCTTTGTGGGGAACCTTGGACCACGAATTGGGCTGG
>NC_025704.1:24470501-24471206 GCF_000633955.1 Camelina sativa | reverse complement strand
TTCCACCATAGTCCTGCTTGCAACGTTAGTACAACTTCCACCATCAATAATCAAGCTACATACCTTGTCTTTGACAATACATCGCGTGTGGAACAAGTTTTCCCTTTGCGCTTGCTCCTCTGATTTGGTTAGAACACTCAACGATCTCCTAGCAACAAGCAGCTCTCCTTTAGCTGGGGCTTCCAAACCCTCTTCCACAGAGTTGTTTTCCGAACACTCTTCATCAGACTCTACCTCGCCATTATCTTTAAGAACCATGATCTTTTTGTTGACACATTCGCTTGCGTAATGCCCAAGTCCTTGACACTTAAAGCAACGAATATCCCTTGTCGTCGTGATCACTTCCTTACCCTTTCCTTTCGGGTCTGACTCAAATGGCTTTGGCTTGACGAATGGCTTGTAGTCCTTCCGGTAGCCGGTCTTGTCCTCCTTTTGATAACTTGACTTACCTGAGCTGTAGCTGGTCTTAGCGGAGCTGTAGCTGGATCGAGAGTTCTTCCTCTTGATTTGCTGTTCGAACATGACTGCTTTGTGAAGCATCTCCTCAATTTCCACATAATGCTGGGTTTCTAGACGGTCTTGGATTTCGCGGTTGAGACCTCCCATGAATCGCGACATCATAGTTTCTCCATCTTCATGAACATCAGCTCTTAGCAATAGGGTTTCCATTTCCTTGAAGTACTCTTCGACAGTCTTGCTTCCTTG
>NC_025704.1:24468678-24469232 GCF_000633955.1 Camelina sativa | reverse complement strand
TAGTAGAACAAGCAAGAGTTTCTTTATAAACAAATAGCAAACTATTATGACTTACCTTGCTCTTACCCTTGTTATCGGTTGGTTCAGTTTGTTTGGCGGTTCGTTGTTTCATGCTAAGCTGATCTAGATAGACCTCATGCGGCGTCATGGGAATGAGAGTCGTCTTGCGGCCATTGTGTTCAAAGGTGTGTCGGTTGGTGAAGCCATCATGGTGAACTTGTCGGTCTGATTGCCATGGACGTCCAAGAAGAATGTGGCTAGCGTCCATCGGAAGTACGTCACACAGGATTTCGTCCTGATACTTACCAATTGAAAGCGGCACCTTGACTTGCTCCTTAACGGACATCTCACCTTTTTCGTTGAGCCATTGAAGCGCATATGGTTTTGGATGTTTGAGCACTTCTAAGCCAAGCTTTTCCACCATAGTCCTGCTTGCAACGTTAGTACAACTTCCACCATCAATAATCAAGCTACATACCTTGTCTTTGACAATACATCGCGTGTGGAACAAGTTTTCCCTTTGCGCTTGCTCCTCTGATTTGGTTAGAACACTC
>NC_025704.1:24434992-24468248 GCF_000633955.1 Camelina sativa | reverse complement strand
TAAAGCTCTTTGTCGTAGGTCGGATAATTGAGTGTAGCTCCTCCAAGTTTCTCACTGAAGAAAGCTATGGGCTTATGATCCTGCATCAAAACAGCTCCAATGCCTATCCCTGAGGCATCACACTCAATCTCAAAAGTTTTCATAAAATTTGGAAGAATTAAAACAGGGGAATTAGTGAGCTTCTCTTTCAAAGCCTGGAATGCATTTTCTTGTGCAGCTTCCCATTTGAAACCAATGTCCTTTTTAATCACTTCCGTGAGTGGGGCGGCAATAGTGCTGAAGTTCTTGACAAACCGTCGGTAGAACCCTGCTAGGCCATGAAAACTCCTCACCTCGCTCACATTGGTAGGACTTGGCCAATCTCTGATTGCCTTGACTTTCTCCTCATCAACCTTGATTCCATCTGCACTCACAACAAAGCCTAGGAAAACAAGATTATCTGTGCAAAAGGTGCACTTCTTATAGTTCGCATAAAGTTTTTCCTTGCGAAGCAAATCCAAAACAAGTCTAAGATGCATGACATGATCTTCTAAGTTCTTGCTATAAACCAAAATGTCATCAAAATAGACCACAACAAATACACCAATATGCTTCCTAAGGACATGATTCATCAATCTCATGAAAGTGCTAGGCGCATTAGTTAACCCAAACGGCATGACTAACCATTCATATAACCCTTGTTTGGTTTTAAAAGCCGTTTTCCACTCATCACCTTCTTTCATACGGATTTGATGATATCCACTTTTAAGATCAATCTTAGAAAAGATGCTAGAGCCATGCAATTCATCAAGCATATCATCTAATCTAGGGATAGGATGGCGATACTTAACCGTTATGTTGTTGATGGCTCGGCAGTCCACGCACATTCGCCAACTCCCATCTTTCTTAGGTACTAGCAACACTGGAACGGCACATGGACTCATGCTTTCTCGAATATGTCCTTTGTCCATCAGCTCGTTCACTTGTCTTTCAAGCTCCTTGGTTTCGGTTGGGTTGGTGCGGTAAGCTGGTCGGTTTGGTAAAGCGGCTCCCGGCACAAAGTCGATTTGATGCTCGATCCCTCGGATTGGTGGCAGACCAATGGGATTATCCTCCGGAAACACATCATTATATTCTTGCAAAACCAACTCAACTTTACTCGGTAGCACCGGTTCGGGGTTAGTAGAACAAGCAAGAGTTTCTTTATAAACAAATAGCAAACTATTATGACTTACCTTGCTCTTACCCTTGTTATCGGTTGGTTCAGTTTGTTTGGCGGTTCGTTGTTTCATGCTAAGCTGATCTAGATAGACCTCATGCGGCGTCATGGGAATGAGAGTCGTCTTGCGGCCATTGTGTTCAAAGGTGTGTCGGTTGGTGAAGCCATCATGGTGAACTTGTCGGTCTGATTGCCATGGACGTCCAAGAAGAATGTGGCTAGCGTCCATCGGAAGTATGTCACACATGATTTCGTCCTGATACTTACCAATAGAAAGCGGCACCTTGACTTGCTCCTTAACGGACATCTCACCTTTTTCGTTGAGCCATTGAAGCGCATATGGTTTTGGATGTTTGAGCACTTCTAAGCCAAGCTTTTCCACCATAGTCCTGCTTGCAACGTTAGTACAACTTCCACCATCAATAATCAAGCTACATACCTTGTCTTTGACAATACATCGCGTGTGGAACAAGTTTTCCCTTTGTGCTTGCTCCTCTGATTTGGTTAGAACACTCAACGATCTCCTAGCAACAAGCAGCTCTCCTTTAGCTGGGGCTTCCAAACCCTCTTCCACAGAGTCGTTTTCCGAACGCTCTTCTTCAGACTCTACCTCGCCATTATCTTTAAGAACCATGATCCTTTTGTTGACACATTCGCTTGCGTAATGCCCAAGTCCTTGACACTTAAAGCAACGAATATCCCTTGTCCTCGTGATCACTTCCTTACCCTTACCTTTCGGGTCTGACTCAAATGGCTTTGGCTTGACGAATGGCTTGTAGTCCTTCCGGTAGCCGGGCTTGTCCTCCTTTTGATAACTTGACTTTCCTGAGCTGTAGCTGGTCTTAGCGGTGCTGTAGCTGGATCGAGAGTTCTTCCTCTTGATTTGCTGTTCGAACATGACTGCTTTGTGAAGCATCTCCTCAATTTCCACATAGTGCTGGGTTTCTAGACGGTCTTGGATTTCGCGGTTGAGACCTCCCATGAATCGCGACATCATAGTTTCTCCATCTTCATGAACATCAGCTCTTAGCAATAGGGTTTCCATTTCCTTGAAGTACTCTTCGACAGTCTTGCTTCCTTGAACTAAGTTCCTCAAACGTTGATGAAGATCGCGGTGATAATAACTCGGCACAAATCTCCTTCGCATGACGGTTTTCAGCTGGTTCCATGTATCGATCGGCATGTCTCCGGTACGTCTGCGGCTGGTAACAAGCTGATCCCACCAACTTAGAGCATAGTCGTAGAACTCGGTTGCGGCAAGTTTAACTTTGTTGACCTCGGTGACCTCTTGACAAACAAACACTAACTCGATTTTCTGTTCCCACTCCAAGTAGGTATCCGGGTTGCTGGTTCCGTGAAAGGCTGGGATCTTGCACTTAAGACCTCCCAACGGATCTCTTGGTACTGGACGTTCACGTCGACGCCTCCGCTGACTGCTGTGTGAAGAACCGTGGCTATAGTATCGCCTGGTTTCGTCGTCTTGCCTTGGTTCCTCCTGGTTCTGCCTTTGACGCTGATTTGCTTCCGGGTTTGGTTGATTCAAGTGCAGAACGCCAAGTCTAGCATCAAGCATGGTTGTCATAGCTGCGGTGACTGACTTAAGGATCTTCCTTTCAAGACTAGATGTAGATGACTCTTCCTCTTCTGATGTCACCATGGTACCTGAAAAGAAAAACAAAGATCCACCAGTAAATAGTTCTAAAAACACGTAAATGAAAACAGATCTGGAAAATTATGAAAACGAATCCAAAAATTGTCAAATCAATTTTCAAAAATACTATCCTCGTTCTTGGTTCTAAAACAGTTGAGTTTATAATTTTTGAACGAGTAAAACATTTTATAAAACTCTCGCAAGATGAACGACAGAACTGAAAATAAAAGAAAAGTGACGATTGGAATTCAAAACCTGATTGCAGAGCGGTTGCTCTGATACCACATGATAGACTCCTGGTGAGGAATCTGCTCCCAAGAACACACTCGCAAGGCTTTGAAGGAGATGGATCGGACTGATGAAGATCAAGAGACCAAAGATGCAATAGATCGGACAAATGGAAGGTGAAGGGGGTTGATTATGCAGCGGATTGAAAGAGATGGAATGGTGAAATGATGCAGCGGATAGAAAAGGGGATTGAAGTGAACTTCCAAGAGAGATGAAAATCTCTTAGACTTCAGGCTCGAATTCAACTTAGATATGACACACTAAGAAGAAGACAAGTTGAGAAGATATTACACACTTCTCAGATCAAACAAGTAAAAGAAAGGTTTTTGATTAAAATGTTTGATGAGAAACAAATGAGAGATACAAGGTCTTTAAATAGGAGAAGGGGGACGAAGGAGAAGGATCTAGAAGAGAAGAGGTGGAGCTCATGCAAGAGTCCACACTCATGCAAGCTCATGCACAAAGTCTTGGAAATTACAAAGCAATAAATGCAAAGTTTGAATGAGAAAGAGATAGAAAATGGGCCAAGGCCTTTGTGGGGAACCTTGGACCACGAATTGGGCTGGCAAAGGGGCTTGAAAATGTTACTTAGGCCTCATTAAAAACCTTGTCAAGAAAACCCAATGGGACAAAACTTGACCAAGGGAAAAAGAGCACCAAAGTAACACTTTATCCTTTACCGAGCACCTTGAGCTGTGAGCAACGTCATAGTGGTTTGAGCCATGTCTTCTTGGTTCTTGTCCAGCTCCTTGAGTAGTCCAGTGATGGCTTGGTTGAACCTCTTGGACCGTGACCTTGTTATAGGACCCGCCGGAACGATTAGTGCTTCCTCCGCTGCTTCTGCTGGTACAAGCTGCTCCTCCGGTGCTTCCTCTGGTTCAAGCTGCTGCTCACGTCCATGTTCGTTGGTTGAGCTTTCCATGGTTTCATCACCTGTGATATTGTCTGTGTCAGACGTCGTGTCACCTCCTGTTTCAGTCATTGTACCATCTTCCGTCTCAGTTGTTGTCCCAAATGCATTTACTACATTGCTTCATGAGTTTGTTGATGTTTTTCTTGAAGACTTACCTACAGGTTTGCCTCCTTTACGTGATATCCAACATCGGATTGATTTGGTTCCTGATGCGTTTCTTCCTAATATACCACACTACCGTATGAGTCCAAATGAACACGAAGAGTTACGGCGGCAAGTTGAAGAGTTAATTACAAAAGGATTTTTGCGTGAGAGTTTGAGCTCCTGTGCAGTCCCTGCGTTACTCATTCCGAAGAAAGATGGCTCTTGGAGAATGTGTGTTGATAGTCGTGCTATTAATAAGATTACAGTGCGTTACCGATTTCTTATCCCACGTTTAGATGATTTGTTGGATCAAATTGGTATGGCAATTTGGGTTGGCTTGAAATCTGACGATATTTGAGAACTTGTCGGTTTGATTCGGTGTTTTCGAAGCTTGACCTGAAAAGTGAATATCACCAAATTCGCATTCGTCCCGGTGACGAATGGAAGACTGCCTTTAAAACGCGTGAGGGTTTGTTTGAGTGGTTGGTTATACCATTTGGGTTGTCTAATGCACCCAGTACATTCATGCGTGTTATGAACCAAGCTCTTCGCCCTTTCATTGGTAAATTCGTTGTGGTTTATTTTGATAAAATTCTGATTTTTAGCCTCTCCGTGGAAGCTCACTTGGAGAATTTATGTGAGGTGCTTCTTGTTCTACGTCGAGATAAGTTGTTCGCCACTTTAAANTGGATCTCTTGGTACTGGACGTTCACGTCGATGCCTCCGCTGACTGCTGTATGAAGAACCGTGGCTATAGTACTGCCTGGTTTCGTCGTCTTGCCTTGGTCCCTCCTGGTTCTGCCTTTGACGCTGATTTGCTTCCGGGTTTGGTTGATTCAAGTGCAGAACGCCAAGTCTAGCATCAAGCATGGTTGTCATAGCTGCGGTGACTGACTTAAGGATCTTCCTTTCAAGACTAGATGTAGATGACTCTTCCTCTTCTGATGTCACCATGGTACCTGAAAAGAAAAACAAAGATCCACCAGTAAATAGTTCTAAAAACACGTAAATGAAAACAGATCTGGAAAATTATGAAAACGAATCCAAAAATTGTCAAATCAATTTTCAAAAATACTATCCTCGTTCTTGGTTCTAAAACAGTTGAGTTTATAATTTTTGAACGAGTAAAACATTTTATAAAACTCTCGCAAGATGAACGACAGAACTGAAAATAAAAGAAAAGTGACGATTGGAATTCAAAACCTGATTGCAGAGCGGTTGCTCTGATACCACATGATAGACTCCTGGTGAGGAATCTGCTCCCAAGAACACACTCGCAAGGCTTTGAAGGAGATGGATCGGACTGATGAAGATCAAGAGACCAAAGATGCAATAGATCGGACAAATGGAAGGTGAAGGGGGTTGATTATGCAGCGGATTGAAAGAGATGGAATGGTGAAATGATGCAGCGGATAGAAAAGGGGATTGAAGTGAACTTCCAAGAGAGATGAAAATCTCTTAGACTTCAGGCTCGAATTCAACTTAGATATGACACACTAAGAAGAAGACAAGTTGAGAAGATATTACACACTTCTCAGATCAAACAAGTAAAAGAAAGGTTTTTGATTAAAATGTTTGATGAGAAACAAATGAGAGATACAAGGTCTTTAAATAGGAGAAGGGGGACGAAGGAGAAGGATCTAGAAGAGAAGAGGTGGAGCTCATGCAAGAGTCCACACTCATGCAAGCTCATGCACAAAGTCTTGGAAATTACAAAGCAATAAATGCAAAGTTTGAATGAGAAAGAGATAGAAAATGGGCCAAGGCCTTTGTGGGGAACCTTGGACCACGAATTGGGCTGGCAAAGGGGCTTGAAAATGTTACTTAGGCCTCATTAAAAACCTTGTCAAGAAAACCCAATGGGACAAAACTTGACCAAGGGAAAAAGAGCACCAAAGTAACACTTTATCCTTTACCGAGCACCTTGAGCTGTGAGCAACGTCATAGTGGTTTGAGCCATGTCTTCTTGGTTCTTGTCCAGCTCCTTGAGTAGTCCAGTGATGGCTTGGTTGAACCTCTTGGACCGTGACCTTGTTATAGGACCCGCCGGAACGATTAGTGCTTCCTCCGCTGCTTCTGCTGGTACAAGCTGCTCCTCCGGTGCTTCCTCTGGTTCAAGCTGCTGCTCACGTCCATGTTCGTTGGTTGAGCTTTCCATGGTTTCATCACCTGTGATATTGTCTGTGTCAGACGTCGTGTCACCTCCTGTTTCAGTCATTGTACCATCTTCCGTCTCAGTTGTTGTCCCAAATGCATTTACTACATTGCTTCATGAGTTTGTTGATGTTTTTCTTGAAGACTTACCTACAGGTTTGCCTCCTTTACGTGATATCCAACATCGGATTGATTTGGTTCCTGATGCGTTTCTTCCTAATATACCACACTACCGTATGAGTCCAAATGAACACGAAGAGTTACGGCGGCAAGTTGAAGAGTTAATTACAAAAGGATTTTTGCGTGAGAGTTTGAGCTCCTGTGCAGTCCCTGCGTTACTCATTCCGAAGAAAGATGGCTCTTGGAGAATGTGTGTTGATAGTCGTGCTATTAATAAGATTACAGTGCGTTACCGATTTCTTATCCCACGTTTAGATGATTTGTTGGATCAAATTGGTATGGCAATTTGGGTTGGCTTGAAATCTGACGATATTTGAGAACTTGTCGGTTTGATTCGGTGTTTTCGAAGCTTGACCTGAAAAGTGAATATCACCAAATTCGCATTCGTCCCGGTGACGAATGGAAGACTGCCTTTAAAACGCGTGAGGGTTTGTTTGAGTGGTTGGTTATACCATTTGGGTTGTCTAATGCACCCAGTACATTCATGCGTGTTATGAACCAAGCTCTTCGCCCTTTCATTGGTAAATTCGTTGTGGTTTATTTTGATAAAATTCTGATTTTTAGCCTCTCCGTGGAAGCTCACTTGGAGAATTTATGTGAGGTGCTTCTTGTTCTACGTCGAGATAAGTTGTTCGCCACTTTAAAAAAATGTGAGTTTGGTGCTTCTGAGGTGCATTTTCTAGGATAAATCGTTTCAGTTCAGGGCCTTGCAGTTGATCCTAATAAGGTTTCCGCTATTCAATCTTGGCCACTACCAAAGACGCTTTCAGAAACTCGAAGTTTCCATGGTTTAGCATCTTTTTACCGTTGTTTTGTGCCTCAATTTAGTAGTCTCATGGCTCCAATCACAGATTGTATACGAGCTGGTACTTTTGTATGGACTCCCGAAGCTACACAAGCCTTTGACGTGATTCGCAAGAAGCTTAGTTCGGCTCCAATTTTGGCTCTTCCCGATTTCAGTATCATCTTCGAATTGCATTGTGATGCATCAAAGTCTGGGATTGGTGCAGTTTTGAGCCAGCGTAATAGGCCAATTGCTTATTTCAGTGAAAAATTGGCTGGTGCGAGATCTCGTTATAGCACTTATGATGTGGAATTTTATGCTGTTGTTCAGGCCATTAAGCATTGGCGGTATTACTTGTTCCATAAGGAGTTAGTTTTATACACCGACCATGACGCACTCAAACACCTTAACAGCCAAGAAAAAGTTTCATCTCAACATGCTTCTTGGATTGCTTATTTGCAACAGTTTACTTTCGTTATTAAACACACTTCTGGTGTCTCCAATCGCGTTGCAGATGCTTTAAATTGTCGTCATTCCATTCTCGCTGTTCTACATGTTTCGGTTCTGGGATTTAGCTCGTTTGCTGATCTTTATCTCACAGATGATTTTTTTGGTCGTATTTGGAATGATGTGGAAGCTGGTTTGAATTCTGATTATACGCTTCATGAGGGGTTCTTGTTTCATGGTTCACGTTTATGTATCCCGGAATGTAGCCTTCGGCTTCAACTCATTACGCAATTACATAATGAAGGACATGTTGGTCGTGACCGCACTCTTTCTTTGGTGTCTACCTTTTATTTTTGGCCTTCACTACGTCGTGATGTCGAACGTTTAGTCGAACGTTGTGTCATATGTCAACGATCCAAGGGACATTCTAGTAATGCTGGTTTGTACTTACCTTTGCCTATTCCGACGCAGCCGTGGACTGATATAAGTATGGATTTTGTTTGTTATGGGTCTCCCTCGTACTCAAAGGGGTTCTGATTATATCTTTGTGGTTGTTGATCGTTTTTCCAAAATTGTGCATTTTATCCCTTGCAAACGAACAACAGAGGCTGTTCAGGTTGCCACTCTTTTCTTCCGAGAGGTCTATCGTTTACATGGCTTGCCAACATCTATTGTCTCTGATAGGGACTCACGTTTTCTGAGTCATTTTTGGCGATCGTTATGGAAACTCTTGGATACAAGTCTAGATATGAGTTCAGCTTATCATCCTCAAACTGATGGCCAAACCGAAGTCACAAATCGTTCTTTAAGAAACCTTTTACTTTGTTTGGTTGGTGATTCAATCAAATCATGGGATTCAAAGCTCCCTCAAGCTGAATTTGCTCACAATCATGCATGTAATCGTAGTTCTGGCTTCAGCCCATTTCAGGTTATTTATGGCATTGTTCCTCGTGGTCCAGTTGATCTCTCCAATCTTCCAGATCGTTCGCGTCTTCATGGTGTTGCCTCAGATTTTGTTGAAAATATTGTTCAAATACATGAAGACACAAAAGCCAACCTTGATGCTTCCTCCGTCAAGTATAAAACTGCTGCAGATGCTCATCGTCGCCGTTTGATATTTCAAGTGGGTGATCTCGTTTGGGCAGTTCTAACTAAAGACAGAATGCCTGCACGTGCCTACAATAAGTTAAAAGCGAAAAAGATCGGCCCTCTTGAAGTTCTTGAATGAATCAATGATAATGCTTACCGACTTTGTCTACCTAATGGTATCAACACTTCAGATGTTTTTAATGTTCGTTACCTCTCTCGTTATGCTCCTCCAGATCCGTCTTCTGATTCGAGGTCGAATCTTTCCAACCCGGTGGGACCTGATGCAGCTGCTGCATCAAGTGTTGCATAAAAGACCATTTTCCTTTTCTTCTTTGTCGTTGGGTTTTGGGTGTTATGTTTAACTTCTATTTTTGAATTATCATTACTTTCTTTGCTTTGGGTAGCTAGGTTTTTATCGTTCTCTATATAAGTGTTGCTATTGCTTATTTGTTATGCAGCTTTTTGATAATTAATAAAACGAGATTATTCTCTGTCCCTTGTCTTGATTCGATTAAGTTCATCAAAACAAGAAGCCTTGTGCAGATTTGATTAGATTCATCTCACGAGAAGCAGGTTCCAAGCGAGGATTCTAATGAGTTCCTTGGTTGAGCTGATCTATCCGGTTCCCACGCTGCGCCAAAGCCCTTCTTTGTAACCTTTTAAACCTTGGGGCTTTGATCCCCCTTCTTGTATGTGATTTGTTTTGAATGAATGAATCCATATGTTTAAACAAAAAAAAAAAAGAAAAAAAGCTAAATTAGCTAATACTGATATATATAATAACCGAATAACAACCGAACTAACCAAACGATATCGTCCGGATAAACCGAAGTCGGAGGCTTAGACCAGGCTTTTCCCCTCGCTCTCTCAAGGGGCTTTAAATTTGTCTTTTTTTTTGTTGCTTTAAACATATCCCATTCATGGACCAGTATTGCTTCAAAGACCGGCAACTCTCTCAAGTTGGGTTAGTAGGATTCATTTCTTTTGAAACTTTTTCCTTAAAGAATCCATTTTACCGAGTCTTAATTCGGTAAATAAAAAGTTAGAGAAAAAGACCTATTCTAGGGTAATTAAATTTGTTTGGCCGGGCCTGCCGTTAATCTGTACGAATTTTTTTGACTTGAATGCATTTTTTCGTCAACTTACAATTTTTCCATAACAAAAAGCTAAAACAAAGTCAACATTTTCAAGTTATGACGAAAAAATTTCGCGTCAATGTCATAACAGAATCGTTTGACCACGGAACCTGTCAAATAATGTAAACATAGCCCGCCGAGTCGTCTTTACGCAACGCCGGTCGTATCATGAAAAATTAATCGTCATTACTCATTAGTGTTAACTAAAGCACGTTAGTCTTGACTAATTTTAACGGGTCTTCTTTCGATCACAATGATTAAATGAATCTTATTTTGATAAGTCTTTATAAAGTGTATATATATATATACACACATTTTTCTTCATTGACACTAAAACACATCCATTTCCATCTTGAAGTCTAATTGTGTGTTCTGCTTTCTCTCTTGCAAAACCTTTTTAGCTGCAAGGATGGGAATTTCAAAGCCACTCCCTACAATTTCTTGTATATCATTTTTAGTCTTATATTTTTCATTCTATTGCATAACACCAACCTCTTCTTCATCAGCCTCCCTGCAAGATGAATTCATCAGCTGTGTCAAAACAAACACGCATGTTGATTTCCCACTCGAGACAACACTCTTTGCTCCCGCGAAAAACGTCTCTATGTTCGACCAAGTCCTCGAATCGACGGCTCAGAATCTCCGGTTCTTGGCAAAATCTATGCCTAAACCGGGGTTCATATTCAGGCCGGTTCATGAGTCTCAAGTCCAAGCTTCCATCATCTGTTCCAAGAAACTCGGGATTCATTTCCGTGTTCGTAGCGGTGGCCATGATTTTGAGGCCATGTCTTTTGTTTCGCGGATTGAAAGACCGTTTATATTGATAGATTTTTCGAAACTGAGACAAATCGATGTTGATATTGAAGACAATAGTACTTGGGTTCAAGCTGGTGCTACGCTTGGAGAGCTTTACTACAGGTAATACAATTGGCTAATAAACGCATAATATGATATCTTTCGATGTACAATCATGTGATATATTTAATATCTCTCTAGTTTGAATTTATACTCTTTTCTTAATGTCAACGTAACTCTCCAAACGAAATATTTTTTGTTTAAAATGCTAAAAGATTACAGAATAAGCTGTCAAACAGATATGTTTGGCCGCACAATAGACCAAAACTGTCGTTGTCTGCATCTACAACTTGTATGATATTGACAAAGGCCATCATCAAGCAATTCAATTATTTATTTAATTAATTGAAAATTATTCTCTATATATATATTTACAAGAAAAATACATGTTCATATTACAAAAATACTTATACTTAACAACTAACTAGAATTATTTACGAAACAGATATATTTATAACCAAATATATTATGCTTTTCAGTTTCATTTTTATCAAATAAGAAATAAGCTAATTAGCCGAGGCATGCATGAGAACAAGAGTTTGCTAGTAGGCCGGCCTATGGCATTATGGCATAAGCCGAATAAATTATTGCTGGTCCGAAATCCACGGGCCATAGTGGATTTTGTGTTTAACTCTTTGTATGTATTTATTTATTTTTAAACAAAATTATTTGTTCATATTATTTCCGCTTAGCTTATTATTAATTAACGTTACCCTTTTTACTTATAACTGCAGAATTGCAGAGAAGAGCAAGATCCATGGATTTCCCGCGGGTTTATGCACGAGCGTAGGCATAGGTGGGTATATGACAGGCGGTGGATACGGTTCCTTGATGAGGAAGTATGGTCTTGCGGGAGACAATGTTCTAGACGTGAAGATGGTTGATGCTAATGGTAAATTACTCAACAGAACCTCGATGGGTGAGGATCTATTTTGGGCCCTTAGAGGAGGCGGTGGAGCTAGTTTTGGTATAGTTCTAGCATGGAAGATCAAGCTTGTTCCTGTTCCTGAGACCCTAACCATGTTCACCGTTACCAAAACGCCAAAACAAGACCCAGGGATGAAGATTATTTCAAAGTGGCAACGAATTGCATCCAATGTTATGGAAGAGCTACACATCCGAGTTGAATTTACTGCCGTTGGAAACAAAGGAAACAGGACTGTGATGATGTCCTACAAAGGTCAGTTTCTTGGCGAGAAAGTCACCTTGATGAAGGTTATGAATAAGGTTTTTCCAGAACTAGGGTTAACTCTGGAGGATTGTACCGAAATGAGCTGGATTGAGTCCGCCCTTCGCAATGGTGGATTTGCAAATGGTTCTTCTATTGATATTTTGCTTCAGCTCCAGTCTCCTTTAGGGAAAAATTACTTCAAAGCCAAGTCTGATTTCGTTAAAGAACCTATCTCTCCTTTAGGACTCAAAGGAATGTTCAAAAGATTGATTAAAGAAGACACACCGTTTCTGAATTGGACTCCTTACGGTGGTATGATGGCGAGAATCCCTGAATCTGAGATCCCATTTCCGCATAGAAACGGAATCCTCTTCAAGATTCTCTATCAAACGAACTGGCCAGAGAATGACAAGAGACCGAGTAGACACATCAACTGGATCAGAGAGTTGTACAGTTACATGGCGCCTTATGTCTCAAGTAATCCAAGACAAGCATATGTCAACTACAGAGATCTAGACCTGGGACAGAACATGAACAACGCAAAGGTTAACTCCATAGAAGCTAAAACTTGGGGAGCTAAGTACTTCAAAGACAATTACAACAGACTGGTGAAGATTAAAACAAAGGTTGATCCAGATAACTTCTTCAGATACGAGCAGAGCATTCCACCTATGGTGTAACGATCGACAACTTTATCAATAAAATAAGAATAAACTAGAAGAAATCAAATAATTATTCTTGTGTATTTCTCAAATTGTTGTACCAAAAATAATCAAGTCATGCATGAGAAATAAAAGTGTTCCTCGAAATATATTTTTTATTAAAATCACAAGATATTTGGTGAAAGAAGACGCCATACTCTCGCTTTCAAAAACATATATCTTTGAGAAATGTAACCATAAAAGAGAGGAGCAAAAGTTTCCGAAGAGAAAACGGAAATGTACTACAAAAATATATATATAATAAAGTAACTTTTTATATATTTGAATTTGTTCATCGGTGGAGAACTTTGAATGATGGAATCAGTAATAAAAATATATTGTTTACCTCATAACTGAAATTTGTCGAGAAAAGATGATTTGAATAGTTGTGTAGGAATTTAGGATTAGACTAGAGGAACCAACATTTTCGTACGCAATTTAACATATAATGTATTGGTTTGGAGTCAGTCTAAAGTTGGTCTGGAATATATGGGAAACTATATCATTACTGGAAAAAAGTGGATTATATTGGTTCGATTTTAGTCTGATGTGGAGTGGACTATACTGTACAACAATTGAAAGACCTAATTTTGATTCAGCAAGTCTTCGCCGTCAGTTTTTTTGGCTGGTTTTTAGTGTTGTGTCATATTCGTCAGATTTTGTATGTTTCGTCAATTTGTATATATGATGATCATTTCATTTGCTTCTTTCATAAAGTCTTGTAAAATATTTACCAAAGGACAAGACTGTTAAATAGCCACCTTTCTCATTTTATATATTTTAATCAACTTGTGAATTTTCTAATGATAATTTAGTTATATTGTCACTGTCATTCAACCATAATAATAATTTTAATCGTTGATGTACGACCACCAATAGTCGAAATTAAGAGAGCTATCTTTGAGATTAACCAATTCTTTTTGGGAGAGAGAGAGACTTGAAAAGTGTATTTCAGATCCAACTTTTCTTCTTCTTATTCTTCTCCCTAACCTCGTAGTATACGATCATGGACTCTGAGAGAGTGTCACTACCATCGATCCACAAGCATCTTATGATGGTGTTCTATGTGAGGACAACAAGCGTTGCTACGCATACACCCGTCCAATATGTCTTCAATCCTTCTATAGTTGTATTGATTGTGATTTTTTTCTCCACCAAAACCGCGCTAAATCTCCTAGAAGAAAATGGATGTGCTACACAATGAGCATCTAACTCTAGCTAGTTACAAACAAGGCCTTCTTTATTTGTGATGTTTGTCATAGAAATTCCAACGGTTTCTTTTATCATGATGGAAACAAGGTGTTCGATGTTTGGTGCGGTTCAATTTCTGAGCCATTTTTCCACCCAAGTCATCCCCATCACCCCTTATATTGCACTTTACCAAATGAAAGAAGACAATGGAATTGTTGCAATGAGTATTCATTTGATATGCTTAGATGAATTAAAGATGATTGCGGATATTCCTTGGATTTTGGATGTGCTACATTACCAAAAGTGGTAAAGCATAGAGTTGAGGATCAGCCTCTCATACTATGTGTTGGATAATTCCAAGACTTGAAGAGCAAGCTATTTCTTGAGTAAGAAGATTCTAGAAATAGGGAAATAGAAATAATGAAATAGAAATAATGAAAAAAATAGGAATCACAAATAAGGGCGTTCTCCAAATAAGTTTGTGTAAACTTAATAGACTAAGGAGTAGCTTAGTTCTATAAATACAAAATTTATGGAGAGATGTTCCACAAGACTTAGAGAAAGATTTAGTTTTGAGAGAATTTCTAAATCAATAAAGAAAATGTGTTCTTTATATCTTCTAAGTTCTAGCAAGATTTTTACTTTGACTATGCTATGGCGAAAAAGCAAGTGGTAAATACTGGTGTGACATTTGTGAGAAAGTAACCAATCCAAAGATATGGTTTTACACATGTAATGACCACTGAGCTAGTTTGCATTTGGAGTGTGTGTTAGGAGACTTTACAGGGATCATGCCAAGAAGCATAATAAAGGTTACGGACGAATCATTTGAGGTGGTTCTCAATAATAGTGTATCTCGCCCATTTTGCATTACGTGCAACTCTCGTTGTATTGTATGTACCCTATCATCTTAAAGATGCTTGGAACCTTAGACACATACATTTGCTCTTTTAAATGCACAATCTAGAAGCTGAATGTCTAGGGAACGAGGTGAAGATAGATCCTTCAAGTAATAAATGTAATGAAGATTTCTTCGTATACAAGTTCATTTTCATTATGAACTGATCTCCTTAATAGATTATTATTAGTATTACTTTTCCTTGATGCATGTATTATTATTAAAAAATAATGCAAGCTTAATTTGATATGATGATGTAGCTATTTCAAACGTTTTCAGTTTTACGTGCCAACAAAATTTTGCCTAAAAAGAACAGAACACTATCATTCAATCTTTGTGTTCTCTCTGCCTATTCAAGCATCGATAAAAAAAACAATTTTTATGTGAATTCTTGAAGGTCGCAAATCTGTGATATTCACGAAACGTTACGATTTTTTGTAAAGAGTCAAACCTTTTGTAATTGTTTTATATAGCCTTCCTCAATCGATGTAATAAATATTTTTGATATTGTAGTCTATTCGATCAACTATTGTGCCCTGATTTACACAAAAATACATTAAAAGAAACTACACCTTCACTGCCTTCAAGGTCATCGTTAGAACATGACATTGCGCCATTACGGACGTCCACATCGTACAGAACAAGACTCTGACAACATCTTAAAGAGGTTAATTTATGTCTTAAGCTATTTTATCACAAGTAACTATCAGAACAAGAAGCTAATCTGAATCCATATGAGTCTTTTAACTTACAGTATTTGCATTATATCGTCCACTCATTATTTTCTAGTTTTCCTATGATACAAACTAAAACAAAGTCAACGCTTTACACGTGAAAGATGGATGTCACGTATTATTATCATTAATCGGTTTACAATTTTTCATATATTATTAAGAGAACAAAAAAGGTCTTAATTAATGTAAACATACCACCAGTCTTATTTTAATGGATCTTGTTTTATCACATAGCCTTTCATAATCATATACATAGTTTCCATCTTCTTGAAGCCTAATTGTGTGTGTGTTTGGCTTCTCTGTTCTATATCCTGTTGGCTGCAGGGATGAGAGTCTCAAAGCCACTCCCTGCAATTTATTTTGTTTCGTTTCTAGCTCTATATTTTTCATTCTACACCATAACACCAACTTCTTCTTCAGCCTCCCTGCAAGATCAATTCATCAACTGTCTCCAAAGAAACACAAATGTTGATTTCCCGTTCTTTGCTCCTGCTAAAAACGTCTCTATGTTCAACGAAGTCCTCGAGTCAACGGCTCAGAATCTCCGGTTCTTAACAAAATCCATGCCTAAACCGGGATTCATTTTCACACCTACTCATGAGTCTCATGTCCAAGCTTCCATCATATGTTCCAAGAAACTCGGAATCCATCTGCGTGTCAGAAGCGGTGGTCACGACTACGAAGGCTTGTCTTTTGTCTCACAGATTAAAAAACCGTTTATATTGATGGATCTGTCAAAGATGAGAGAGGTCAACATTAACATCAAAGACAACAGTGCATGGGTTCAGGCTGGTGCTACAGTTGGTGAACTTTATTACAGGTACATAGACTAAGGAAACAAAAACTAATACAATCTTACAAGAACTAAATCATTGGTGGTATATCTGATAGAAACTGTTTTGTTACCTGTAGGATTGCAGAGAAGAGCAAATTCCATGGGTACCCGGCGGGTTTGTGCTCGAGCTTAGGCATAGGAGGGCACATAACAGGTGGTGCATACGGATCAATGATGAGAAAATACGGTCTTGGTGGAGATAATGTGCTAGACGCAAAGATCGTTGATGCCAATGGTAAATTACTCGACAGAACCATGAGGGTGAGGATATGTTTTGGGCGATTAGAGGAGGCGGTGGAGCGAGTTTTGGAGTAATCCTAGCATGGAAGATCAAACTTGTTCCTGTTCCTAAGACTGTAACCGTCTTCACAGTCACCAAACGCTAGAACAAGACGTTGGCAACAAGATTCTTTCCAAGTGGCAAGTGGTCGCAGCGGACAAGCTTGTTGAAGAGCTGTTCATCAGAGTGGTCATTAACGTAGCTGGAAACAATGGGAACAAGACTGTGACAACGTCATACAACGCCCTGTTTCTTGGCGGCAAAGACGCGTTGATGAAAGTTATGAAGAACAGTTTTCCAGAGCTAGGGCTAACACTTAAAGATTGTATTGAAATGAGCTGGATTGAATCCATAGTTTACATTTCTGGTTTCCCAAGCGGCACTCCTACTAATGTTTTGCTTCAAGGGAAGTCGCCTTTCCCAAAGATCAGCTTCAAAGCCAAATCAGATTTCGTGAAAACCCCGATTCCTGAATCAGGGCTCAAAGGTATCTTCAAGAAGTTTCTCAAAGAAGATAACCCATTGATGATATGGAACCCTTACGGAGGAATGATGGCGAAGATCCCTGAATCCGAAATCCCTTTCCCGCATAGAAAAGGAGTCATCTTCAAGATTCAGTATCTAACCGTTTGGCCAGAGAGTGATAAGAGACCAAGCAAGCACATCAACTGGATCAGAGATCTTTACAGTTACATGAAACCTTATGTCTCAAGTAATCCACGGCAAGCTTACGTGAACTACCGTGATCTAGACCTAGGAAAGAACACGAAAAACGCGAGATCGAGCTATGAAAAAGCTCAAGTATGGGGAGGTAAGTACTTCAAAGACAATTTCAATAGATTGGTGAGGATTAAAACAAAGGTTGATCCAGATAACTTTTTCAGACACGAGCAGAGTATCCCACTTATGCACTAACGACAGCTACATAAATCAAATAAGAATAAACTAGAAGAAATCATATAATAATCATTCTTGTGTATTTCACAAACGGTTGTACTTGTAGCTAATCATATAAAGACATGCGTGTAATAATACTTTGTTTCACCTAAAAAATCGAAATGTTGTTTTCTTGGTACCCAATTCATCAATCAACCCTAGAATCGTATTCAAAGGCTTGTTCTCGATTAGAATCGGTAGTTCTGTATACCTGCAGTACGATTCCGAGATGGTAAGAGTCCTTCTTTGTAATCACAGAGAGACGATTTGAAAGTGGCAGAAGAGGAACGAAGAACGGTGCGAGAGAGCAATCCGCCATTGTCTTTGGATTTGGGTTTCACCTCGAAGCTTCTTCAGATGTATTCAATGTATTTGAAGAAACAGATGAAAGTGTTTTTTTCATAGCAGAGACTGTGGCCCTGATTGGTAACTTTGCTGTAGAGACTTTTGCTGTAAAAATTTAACTGTTAAAACTTTAGTGGTTGTTGTTTTTATTGTATGTTTTTCATAGATATAAATTATACTAAAAATAAATTTATGTGGCAATATAATGAATTTTATTTAAAAAATAAAAATTTTAAAATTAAAATACAAAAAATCATAAAAAATTAATAGATAAATATTTTCAACAAATTAAAAAATATAAAGATATGATATAATTGATTATGTGTTATAATGGTTTTTGATGCAAAAATAATTTTGAAAAATGGATCTCAAAATAACAGAAATAAAAAATCTATTTTTAGTGAATTATAATATATTTGTGATAAATTAAACATAGATTGAAAATGAATGTTTTAATCATCATGGATAATAAGAAAGAGAAAAATAACTATAGTTTTATTATTACTAGGTGCTTCTCCACGCAACGCGTGGGTTGTGGTGTAGTTGGTATTTTTTTTTTTTTGGTCTTTTTCATTTTCTCTTTTGTATTATTTTGTTTTAGTTAGGCATCTACGGGCTTTGCCATCACTTGTATTTATACACTATATGTTTATACCATTTCGTTTAGATGTGTACCATTGTGACATTTATTTTTTTATGAATTATGAGGATGTTGTTTCTTGCTTTTGAGGATCCAATCTTATCATTGACTGATATTGTTTCCAATACATTTATTGTATTATAGATTTTCTAACTAACTGCTTATGTAATCCCTTCATACGTTGATGTTGAAATAATAAGTTATTTTTTAAAAATAATTATCTTCCGTGTAAGTGATTATGTTTGTATGCCCATGTTTTGGTCTAATATCAATAAGATTGTTTATGTTTTTCTTTAGTTGGATTTGAAACCAATTTTGAGTTACGCAAATAATGGGTCGAATTATGTTGTTAATAAGTAATATAAATTCTTATGTATGTATATTGTATATATGTGAATATAAGTTTAGCTAACTACAAAATTCTGTAATATTTAAATATAATCTTGAACATATATATAAATATATATATGTATTTTATTTGTGGGAGGAATGTATGGAATTATTGGATAGTAGTTATTTTTGAGTTAAATGATCTTTAATGTCTTTAAAGTGAGTTAAATATTAATAAATTTTTATATGTGTCTTAACTTTTTTTAAAAGGAATACCAAGTGTTTCCTTCCAAATTTGAAGTGACATAGTATTTTAGTTTTCTTATATGACTAGGTATACACCCGCGGTACACCGCGGGGCTATATTTTTGTTTAGGAATACGTAAATTAAATTAATGATTTATTTTTCTATATATGTAAATAATTAGTTTTATACTTTATAAAGTATTAAATTTCACAGCTCTAATATATTGTATAATTCATATTGTGTGTATCTATTGTTTGACTACGGGTTAATAATTTAAAATACCATTATTGTTATTATAATTCTTTTGGGTAGTCTATTTTTGGTTCTTTGTATTTGTATATACAATGTAGTTTAAATATATGTTGAATACTATTATTTTAAATAGTTAGATGAGTTTACCATAATTTTGCTTCTGTATAATTCTATTGGAAAAACTATTTGTTTTTTTGTTTATGTTTCTTTGTATTTGTATTTACAATGTAATTGAAATATAAATTTAATTTTATTGTTTAAATAATTAGATGAGTTTACCATAATTTGAAATCCATATTTTGTGTGGGCATAAGTTTTTTTTGTCTTCTAAATATCTGTTTGATTTTTCATAATTAGTTGAAATGTTAATTTTGTTCAGTAAATATAAAGTTTGTTGGAAAATACTAATGGACCCGGAAAAGTAAATCTTATAAATTAACGTTGATGGGTTTCTAAATCAGATCAGGCCCATTGTGTTTTTTTTCCTTAACCAAAACAATTGATCGGTGGCCAAATAAAGAAAAATAGAAGACAACAACAACAGAAAATGAAAAAAAAAAAAAAAAGGTTGTCTGAAGAGAAAAAAGCGATTCGACATCATAGATCTGATTCAATCCTCTTTCGGATCAGACAACCTCTATTTCCAAATTGAAAAACCCAGAGTAAGATCCATCATCAATCTGTCTTAATGGAGTACCGGATGTCGTCTTCAATTGATAAGAGAGGTAATCTTCTAAAAACTGTTTAGATCCCGATTTGTTCTAACTTTTTCTGATTATAGCTCTGAATATAATAAACCTGCTTGAATTGCTCTTTTATGTCTGATTCCAGCGTTTCTTCTGAGCAGCGAAATCTATAAACGAATATGGGTGTTCTTTATAAGGTAAGAATCTGAATCTAAATCGGTTTTTTTTTATTTTTTTTGTTGTTTTCATCTTCTAATGTTTAGATTTATATTGAATTTTTTGTTTCTAATAAGTTTGGGCTTTATTAACATATCAGGAACTCTAATGACTTCCACTCAACCAAAGATAAGTAACCCTAAACCCATTTCTTGATTTGTAAATACGTATGACTTTTCTATCTAAAAACTCTAATCTTTTTGTTTTTTGATATTACCTGGTCAGGGTTAAATTACTTTCATTAAGAAGAAGTGAAACAACCCGACCCCCTTTTTTTTTTTAACAATTAAATACAATGTATAATTAAGCATCCCATACTACTTAATTAACCAACCCAAACCACAACTCAACATTAAACCAGCAATAACATTAAGCACAGCGGAAACATACCAATAATACAAAACCAACAACATCATCAATACAATAACATTCCTAACCATTCTATCCGGCAACCTAACATAACACTAACCAAGGTTCCAACAACATAACCAACAAATCCAATAACACACAAACGAGACCCTAGATCATCCTCCTCCTCATTGCCATGATTCCACGTCACAAACCTGCACACCACAAACAACAATTGAGATGCGTAAGTATTATCACAAATACTTAGTGAGGCAATCCTCCCATCTACTGGGCTATACACACAAGCAACTGAGATTCCAATGCTTAACAAATGACAACCAAACACAACAAACCAGGAAAAATCACGAAACAAGCAACTTGGTGTCGACCGACACCAGAGAGGTGTCGATCGACACTGACCAAACATGGTGTCGACCGACACCTAACTGGTGTCGATCGACACTCCCTTCGCAGACGCGAACTGCACGAATCCGAACGACGAACCTCCGTTTCCAATCATCTCCAATCCGTTCCAACCTCACCCAAAACCTTCAGGAACCTATAAGAACCATAACACAACCACCACAAGCAAGAACAACACCACTAACACAACCAATCAAGCAAGAACAACACCACAAAGCACCACCAATCAAGCAAGGAAAACAAAGGATTCTCAGGCTTAGATAAGCCATGGTCATGCACTCACCTTATCAACTGATTATAACAACCAATACAACCAGTTGAGACCCTCCTAACGTCTGAAACAGCCCAGAAACGCCCTACAACAAGCCACACAACCAAAAACGACTTATAACAAAACTGGACAGAAACATCAGAAAAGAACAGTCTCAAAGACGAAACTCTAAAATACAAACCAACCGTTAACTATCAAATCGCTCCGGTGAAAAGCTACCCCTAGACGTCACGAAGCTTCCCACAAAATTTCAGCACGATCAGGCACCACACGAGACCACGATCTCAGTTACAATCTCCGATGGTCCCAACTCGCGTCTGAGAAAACGTGTCTCACGAAACTGCCAATAAGTCATCGAGTTTAAATCCAAATCTACTTCTGTAAAAAGGCGAATGACGATGAAAGACTTGGGAATTAACATACCAAATTTCATTACCTTTGAGAACGATTTGATATGCCGAAACTGTTTCCTCCCAAACCCTAACGATTCTGCTCTTTCTCCTTTAATCTCCTTCACACCACAATAGGCTCTCTCCTCTCTCTCTATCTCTAAAAACGGCGACAAGACACCCTAAAAACCTTAATTTGTCGCTTCTCCACTTATAACACGATTTAGGGATTTTCCTTGAACCAAACCAAACCAAACAGCAATTAAAACGAACCGGACCAAACCAGAAAACATGATGTCGATCGATACACCAAGGGTGTCGATCGACACCCACACCAAAACCTTAAAAATTGGTTCGCGGATGTTACAAGAAGTGTAGAGACAACAATTGGATTTAATTTCGGCGTAAAACTTACCATATAGTTTTGGATTTCTTTTTCCTTGCAAGTAGAGAAATATTTTTCCTACAATGGATCACTAAGGTAATATCTCTATCTTTTGTTTATAATTCTGCGTCATAGTTATCAAATAATTTAGAGTCATCATCGTTTGTTAATTATTTTCTTTTGTTTAAAATGAGGAGAAATATGAGGAACACTAAATCAAAGATGTATGATTATAGCTTTTGAGTGGAGCTTCGAGATATATAATCGAATTGTCTTCTTTTAAAGGTTTTTAGCTATCCATCAAAGTAGATTTTGAATATTATTGTGGTTGACATGGATACCTGTTTAGTTGTTTTTCAAGTTCAAAGTTTCGTTAATTATTTTCTTTTGTTAAAAGTCAGGAGAAATATGAAGAACACTAAATGAAAGATGTTTGATTATAGCTTTTGAGTGGACCTTCGAGATATATAATCGAATTGACTCTTCTTTGCGCAGGTTTGTAGCTTTCCATCAAAGTAGATTTTGAATATTATCCCCATCGTTGACTTTCTCTACTTTCTTATTGCAAGAACGACAACTAATATAGTACCAAGCCCAGTCTGTGTCAATGGCGTAGACAGTGCAATGAATCCTTGCTTTTCCAATCTGTAGATAGATATTTTTTATTGGTTAGTTTGCATAAATCAATAGAGTTAACATAAGCTTTTAATACCTCAAAAGCACTCTTCAACTCTTCAATAGTTCTCCTAGGATACTCTTCTGCATTTTCAGCTTGGACAGCAGCCATCCCCCACCTTGGTTGTCTCTGACGAAATATGAGAGACAGGCCATCATCTGGGAGCCTGTGACAATTTGATTATATATGTTTAAGTGATTACAATTCGAACTCACTAATTATGGTAAGACATATAATAAAATGTTCATGGAATAGATAATATTACGCGTGTCTGAAAACATCAACTTCATCGAATAGGGGGTTCACATGGACTTGAGATGCATCAAATGAATTAGTCAAAAAGTTTACACCTGACAGAATAAAATCATAAGATGCATGGATCATTAAAATACTTGTATGTTTCGTAAACCATCGAGTCTATTTAAGTATGTGGTATTTTGCATTTGTTCAAATTTCTACAATTCTAATATTTAAATATTATTACCTTTGAAGGATTTTATCTTCACAAATCTGAGGACACAGGTGATGATGCTTCCATCAGAGTCTTGGCAGGATTGCCATACGTGCTCGGCAAAGGGACTCCACAAGGTACATGACATTCTTTCATCTCTATCATATAAAATGAATAGGTTAGATTATTGATTACAAATGTTATCCCACATCAGACCCGCACGTAAGTTAGTTTATTGATTACATATGTTATCCCAAATAATAATCATATAGACATATTAGCATATAAGACTTACGTTTCGTCCCGTAGCTTAAAATAGAGTTTTTTGGTAGGCTTGTTATTTGCTTCGAGGTCCTCCAATTCATCCATACTCACAATTTGACAAATAACCTCTGCATAATCAAACATATAAATATATATTGACTCAAATTAAACAGATGTATCTATATAGATACTTACCAACAAATATGTGGGGATTAGCTCGACCACTGTGGATGAATTTGAACTTAGTTAAGGTAAGGAAGCTAGCATCAGAAACAGGGTCACTGTAACACCTCCGACCCGTTCTAGGCCAAGAACAGACCGAGAGCATCACGTATAGGACTCCCGCAGTCAGCCGACCGAGGTCCCCGGAACACATCTGATCGCCCAAGCCGTCCAACCGCAGATGCCCGTTCCTCGCGTACCATGGCCTAAGGCTTTGCAACCCGTACCGCAATGCGCGAGTTGTGATTAGTCCGGACTAGAGCAATAAATATCATTGGGAGACACGGGGTTTTAAGAAAACATCGCTTTATTGATAATGTTAAATCGAGTAATACATAATATATACAAAAAAACTACATCTTACAAAGGCAAGGAAATCTACACCGGCTGGCCTAACGTCCTTTGAACCCCTAAGGTCTCCCCACTAAGGTTACCTGCAAAAGAGAGTGAGGGATGAGTGCTAATCACTCAGTGAGTTCGGGCTCCCCTAAGCATGAAATCAATCCCATCCCCAAAAACCCAAAATAACAATCAACACACAGCAAGCAATGCAAACAACAAGCAAAGTATACTACAACGAGTATACGCAAACAATATAATTAAACATGCATGCAATCATCTACTCAATCAATCAACCTAGGGCCCTGCGTATTGACCTTCCCTTCCCATAATTCGTGAACACCTATACAAGTAGCCACACAGGCTAAACAAGTACAGAACATCACTCGTTCCGAGTTCCATATTGTGGTGGTAACTCAGGCTACATCGTCATGCAGAATTCGGCCATAGGGTGCGACCCCGTCATCTCCGAGTCATCGTATCGTTCGTGTGTTGGGATTAACCACTATGCACACACTACTAACCTATGGCCTTTGGGAAGCATCAAGTACGCTACTATACTAACATGCACAATCTACTAATCATGCAACACTAGTAACTAACAAGCAAGCAATCAATAATATAGCAACCGGACAGCATAACGGCAATGCGACTAACCGTCCAGCATCCCGGCTATACCATCGCGATGCTATATCAACACGCAATCACACAATGCAAACAAACAATGCAAGCAAGCAATAATATAACAATCGGACAGCATAACGGTAATGCGACTAACCGTCCAGCATCACGGCTATACCATCGTGACGTTATATCAGACAATCATACAAGCAGCATAACAACAATGCAAGCAAGCAATAATGCAATCAATCAATAATGCAAAGAATCAATAATATAGCAATCGGACAGCATAACGGCAATGCGACTTAACGTCCAGCATCACGGCTATACCATCGCGATACTATATCAACAAGCAATCATGCAATGCAAGCAAACAATAATGCAAACAAGCAACACAACAAACAATATAGCAAACAACCAACCTAAGAGCATTACTAAATAATTCTAAGTAATACAACCTAACCTCAATCTAATCTAGCCTATAACAATAAATAAAAGACCCAAAAGCAACCAATTAAATCCCTATTTAATTCTAGTTCGCATCAAACAATTAAACAAACAAGCTGGTTAACATGCGTTCTTCGAACAACATGCAACCACATACAACACACATAACCAGAACTCACCTTGGCCTAATGTTGCGAGAACGACATTCTACCCTTGACGCCTACGCTAGCCCCGATCCGACCAAGCTTTCGCCGACGCGATAAATCTAAGCTTGGACCGAACCAAAACCCTTATAAAAATATTCTAAAAATAAAATAAAACTAAGGGAGGGACTAACTTACCGAACTACCCGACTACCCGGACTTCTCGGACTACCCGGACTACCCGACTTGAACTCCTACGGCCTAGAGCTTAGCGGGAAGGTTTTGGGTTGATTTTGGTGTGAGGAAACAAATGAAGGGGTAAGGGGGTTTATATAGGTGCCCAAGGTCGGTGGTGGAAGCATGAGGTGGCGGATAGGCATCACCGGAGCGCGACACATGTGCGGACACTAATCCAGCTCCGGACGGCGACACATGGCGGATAGGATCGGTCAAACTTATCCAAAAGCCTATCCTTTCCTATTGGATAAGCTTGTCCGATCTTATCCACAACCCTATCCTCGCCTATCGGATAAGCTTGGGCAAGCTTATCTCCCCGTCCATCCTTATCCACTCTCGTCCTTATCCATTCCCGTTGGTAGAGCTGCCTGCCTGGTAGCTAACGGACGCGGACGGTACAGTACGCTGGTGATCACGTCCGGCTATCGGCCAGAAACTTCACCCCCGTACCAAAATCCAATTTGCCCCGTTCATCTTCAATTTTTCTTCGACCAAAAGCTTTATAATTCTCTAAGAAGACTTTGGCCAGCTCCAAAAATTAATTACCCTTTGTCTTGATCGATCCTTACGCGATAGCCGTCCCTCGGCCATTCCGCATAATTTTAGGCCCCGGGGAGGGGTATTACATTCTCCTCCCCTTAAAAGAATTCGTCCTCGAATTCTAAGGCTTAGAATCATCGATCCGACAACCAATCCATTAGGCACAAGTAAAGCTTGGCGAACACGTAGCGGCTTGTTCGGTAATGGTACCTAAGCAGCGTCTAGTAAGGGATGAGAAGTAATGGCTACGGTACTGGGTGAAACATATCCCACACCCTATGGGACATTCCCGCTACCAACGGTGATGATCTCGTAGAACCGTGACCACACAAGCTCCACGCGTTCACTTAACCCATCAACACGTCTGGCTCAGTCACCCACGTCCTCGTACCACTCCTACATCCGGTTTCCTGACCGCTCGCTATCGACCACTTACCAAAACTGCCCGTCTGGTGGCCCGTCGAAAGTTACCCGTCCGGTCAGGATTCTTCTTCTGGAGCTTCAATCATGATCTTCTTGCAACTCCTTTGGACTCCTTGCTAGTCAGCTTCATCAGTTTTGGTTCCTTAGTATCTTCATGATCTTCTTGCAACCTCTTTGGATTCCTTGTTGATCGGCTTCGCGGCTCCTCCCCTTAGACCAATCTTTGGTCTTTCTTGTATGTCGCTTGGTAGCCTAACCACTTCCACTTTCCTCATTTCCACACGCCTCACTTCCACACATCCCAAGGGTGGTTTCCTAGACAACTAAGGTTTCCTAACCTCTAAGGTTCCGAACTAGACTCCTAAATCTTTGGGAGTACCCAAAAATTACAATCCTAACATTCTACCTACCCAGATCACCCAAAAATAAAACGACCTCTTAAGCTAACACACACACTTGGGGTTACCAATTCCCAAATGTTCCTACTCTTACACTATGCAAGTAAAATAAACAAGCAAGCAAGCACTTCCCACACAACCACACAGTCACACAATCAGAGGAATAGTTAGAACCCATACTTACCTGGTGTGGGACCTTTTCAGGCCATGAAGGTTTGGGTAATCTAATCCTAAGGGAAAATCTTGCGATTCACTTCTACCTTCTGCCTATCTATCTCTTTCTTGAGGACAGACCAGTGGGGGACGAGATGATAACAACCCTTGATGGAATGGATGCGTAGTTGGGTAGGGTGCCTTGTAATGACCATATCTTAAGCACTGGGGCAGATGGTTGATTTTATCTCAGACTTGGGCACGCACGATATGAATGCCCAAACTGGCCACATAGATAACATCCGACTTTGATGTTCTTCATTCTTGATTTACGACCTCCTTTCTTGTTCTTATCATTCTTCTTGATTTTTGACTGGCCTCCTTTTGATCTCGAACTACGTCCACCATCTTCTCGCGGTAATGCATCATTCTCTGCGGCTACGGCTTCTTCTACGTTCACTGCTCTTTCGACTAACTCAGGCAGACTTGAGAAAACTACTGCTTGTAGTCTGCTTCGAATCTCCGGTCTTAGGCCACGCATGAATCTTCGAATTATGGCTGCCTTGTCTTCATCACCATAAGATGTATATCTCTGAAGTCTCGAAAATTCTGCTTCGTATTTCCGTACACTCCTCTTAGCTTGCTCTAGCTCCAAAAATTTGGCTTCTAACTTCTCTCTTACTTCTTGTGGAAAATACTTCGTCTTGAAATCTCTTCTAAAGTCTTCCCACGTTGGCTCCTTGTCTCCGTACTGTTTCTCTAAGTTGGTCCACCAATTATCTGCATCTTTCTTCAAATGGTATACGGCAATGTCCTTCTTGTACTCTGGTGGGCATTCCGTTACGGAGAAGTTCTTCTCTAGGCTTTGTAACCATGAATTAGCTGCGAATGTACTCCTTCCACCTTTAAAATAATTTGTTCCCAGATTCTCCATTATCGTTGCAATCTCTACGAACTGAGATGACCTTGATACACTAGGTTGTGTATTTCCCTCTATCGAAGAATTCATCATAAGGTTGTATGATGATTCCAGTGACTGATTTTCTTGAGTTTCCAACTCATCATGTCCTTGGTCCATCATATTACTTGGCCCCAACTCTTGATCATCCATCCATTAATCCAATGGCTTAATGGAAGTATCTGATTCTTCCATTGAGCCGAGTCCCCATAGTCGTCCTTCTTCAACCTTCTGAATAGACATCTGCAGTCAACATCCAAGGGTAAAACCTAACCCATCCTATCCTATATATCTAGCTACTAAAGGACGTACCGGTTTCCTAATTTGCCTTTGCGACTCATTTACTCGATAAAATGTTTGAAAACTGTGCGTCCCGTAAGCATGACGAACCATGCTCTGATACCACTCTTGTAACACCCCCGACCCGTTCTAGGCCTAGAACAGACCGAGAGCATCACGTATAGGACGCCCGCAGTCAGCCGACCGAGGTCCCCGGAACACATCCGATCGCCCAAGCCGTCCAACCGCAGATGCCCGTTCCTCGCGTACCATGGCCTAAGGCTTTGCAACCCGTACCGCGATGCGCGAGTTGTGATTAGTCCGGACTAGACTAATAAATATCATTGGGAGACACGGGGTTTTAAGAAAACATCGCTTTATTGATAATGTTAAATCGAGTAATACATAATATATACAAAAACTACATCTTACAAAGGCAAGGAAATCTACACCGGCTGGCCTAACGTCCTTTGAACCCCTAAGGTCTCCCCACTAAGGTTACCTGCAAAAGAGAGTGAGGGATGAGTGCTAATCACTCAGTGAGTTCGGGCTCCCCTAAGCATGAAATCAATCCCATCCCCAAAAACCCAAAATAACAATCAACACACAGCAAGCAATGCAAACAACAAGCAAAGTATACTACAACGAGTATACGCAAACAATATAATTAAACATGCATGCAATCATCTACTCAATCAATCAACCTAGGGCCCTACGTATTGACCTTCCCTTCCCATAATTTGTGAACACCTATACGAGTAGCCACACAGGCTAAACAAGTACAGAACATCACTCGTTCCGAGTTCCATATTGTGGTGGTAACTCAGGCTACATCGTCATGCAGCAACTCGGCCCTAGGGTGCGACCCCGTCATCTCCGAGTCATCGTATCATTCATGTGTAGGGATTAACCACTATGCACACACTACTAACCTACGGCCTTTGGGAAGCATCAAGTACGCTACTATACTAACATGCACGATCTACTATTCATGCAACACTAGTAACTAACAAGCAAGCAATCAATAATATAGCAACCGGACAGCATAACGGCAATGCGACTAACCGTCCAGCATCCCGGCTATACCATCGCGATGCTATATCAACACGCAATCACACAATGCAAACAAGCAATGCAAGCAAGCAATAATATAACAATCGGACAGCATAACGGCAATGCGACTTAACGTCCAGCATCACGGCTATACCATCGCGACGTTATATCGACAATCATACAAGCAGCATAACAACAATGCAAGCAAGCAATCACACAATGCAAGCACACAACAAGCAATAACGGAACAATAAACAAGCAACAAGCAATAACGGAACAATAAACAAGCAACAAGCAACAACGCAATAATTATACCAAGTATAATTACCTAACCTCAATCTAATCTAGCCTATTGCAAATAAATGAATAGAACCACAAGCAATCATTTAAATCCCTATTTAATTCTAGTTCACATTAAACAATTAAACAATTAAGCTGGTTAACATGCGTTCTTCGAACAACATGCAACCACATGCAACACACATAACCAAAACTCACCTTGGCCTAATGTCGCGAGAACGACATTCTACCCTTGACGCCTACGCTAGCCCCGATCCGACCAAGCTTTCGCCGACGCGATAAATCTAAGCTTGGACCGAACCAAAACCCTTATAAAAATATTCTAAAAATAAAATAAAACTAAGGGAGGGACTAACTTACCGAACTACCCGACTACCCGGACTTCTCGGACTACCCGGACTACCCGACTCGAACTCCTACGGCCTAGAGCTTAGCGGGAAGGTTTTGGGTTGATTTTGGAGTGAGGAAACAAATGAATGGGTAAGGGGGTTTATATAGGTGCCCAAGGTCGGTGGTGGAAGCATGAGGTGGCGGATAGGCATCACCGGAGCGCGACACATGTGCGGACACTAACCCAGCTCGGATGGCGACACATGGCGGATAGGATCGGTCGAACTTATCCAAAAGCCTATCCTTTCCTATCGGATAAGCTTGTCCGATCTTATCCACAACCCTATCCTCGCCTATCGGATAAGCTTGGGCAAGCTTATCTCCCCGTCCATCCTTATCCACTCTCGTCCTTATCCATTCCCGTTGGTAGAGCTGCCTGCCTGGTAGCTAACGGACGCGGACGGTACGGTACGCTGGTGATCACGTCCGGCCATCGGCCAGAAACTTCACCCCCGTACCAAAATCCGATTTGCCCCGTTCATCTTCAATTTTTCTTCGACCAAAAGCTTTATAATTCTCTAAGAAGACTTTGGCTCAGCTCCAAAAATTAATTACCCTTTGTCTTGATCGATCCTTACGCGATAGCCGTCCCTCGGCCATTCCGCATAATTTTAGGCCCCGGGGAGGGGTATTACAGTCACTGTCCATGACCATAGTTCCATTGGTAAATGACATCTTGTACAGATGCGAGGTTGGTCTGAATTGACCAGTTGCATAGCTGAGTGAAAATGTCTCAATGAAAACCCAGTTACCAATAGGAAGTCTATTGACATATTTGTTTAGCAATTCCTTCTTCACAGATGCATGATTCTTTTTACTCTGCATCAATGAAAGACATAAGATCCATTAGTAATAGAAAATAATTGTAACATTCGATAACGTAAACAGTAGACCTTACCATCGAGTCTGACAACACCAACTCAAGTGTTTCACCACCATTTAGATGCCATGAATGGATGACCTTGACTTGAACCCTCCATGAGGTTTTGTAGGGGCGAACGTCTTTCAAGAAAGCAAAGGTAGCAGCCATAATGTGAGTGATGTTTTTGATGTGTTTGCTTATGTTTAATTTTCGTTAAGGTGGGTATTATTTATAAAGAAACCCGATTAGGTCATAGAATAAATTTGTGAAGATATGAAGAAGATATGATGAGACGATAATTAGAGAGAAAATCTTGTCAATTGGTTTTTTTATGGAATCTTTAGGGGATATGTTATATTTAAAATTTATTTCTGTTTAGGTTGATTGATATTTGAGTAGCGTAATTGTTGGAGCAGATTTTTGGAAATCAAGCAGTTTAAACAGAATTCGTGGAGAAGATTGTAAGGCAAGAAAATCTTTGTCATTTAATTGTTACGAATAAACGGGTGAGAGGAGAAGGTGTAATCGTGTTCTTGAGAATGTTACAACTTTCGATAGAGGCTGGGCTTGGCCCAATTGTTTTTTGTAATCAACAAATCGTGTGACCCAAAAAGAATATTTGTTTGTAAGGTATTAAAGACTGTGGCAGGGTTGTAAATAAGTTGGAAGTCCAGGATTTATTCTATAAATGTTTCTGAAAATGTATATATAGATTTTATGAACTTCAATGTAAAAGTTTTTCAAAGTAATAAGTACACTCACACTGATTGAATTATAAAATTTGGAGAAATGTTTATTTCGATTAATCATCTGCTCTTTTAAATATATTAAATAAGTATGTTGTTGTTCCTACAAATATGACAACATATATTATAGTTTAACCATGGAGTTAAGAAATGGAAATGGAACTTGTGATTGCAAGACAAAATGCTTATATATATTATGTTACACATTGATCGTTTAAAAATGAATAGGAACATCTAATTCTCAAATAAAGTTGATTTTTTTGTTAAAACCAACATATGTGAATTTAAATTTAACTATGCAAATTTAAAAAATAAATATGAATAGATTAGAAAGGCAAGAAATATAAAAGAAATATTTTTTTTTTATATAAATAAAATAAAAATTGAAAACAATGTTAAATATATATAATACTTTCTACATTAAAATATAGAATCAAACTCTTACAAGTTACAACACATATGAGATATAACAACATTTGATATTGGTAGAAGAGGAGGAGAGAATGATTACTATAAGATGGTAATCCAAATTAGATAATGGAGATGAATCTTTAAAAATAGAACAATGTAAAATATATATATATATATACATATATATAATACTGTCTAAATTAAAATATAGAATCAAACTCTTACAACACATATGAGATATAACAACATTTGATATTGGTGGGAGAGGAGGAGAGAATGATTACTATAAGATGGTAATCCAAATTAGATAATGGAGATGAATCTTTAAAAATAGAACAATGTAAAATATATATCATGTAGTCTCTAAAATTAAAATTTAGCATTAAAAATTTACAATGATATTTCATTTTTTTTTTACATCCCATACAACAACAATAAGAAATCAAAAATAACAAAAAATATGAAAAATGATTTGAGGTATTGTAGAAGAGAATGAGAGAATGTGAAAATGGATAGTAAAAGAATGCCAATATGAGAGAATGCTTATTTATATGATAAGAAATGATGGAAGTTACATTTAGAATTATGGAGTTACAATAGTAATTTATTGTGTTTAAATAAAATTGAGTGGAAGAATATGATTAATGTATAATTTATTTTACTTTCAGTTATAATTTTATTTTAATGTGTGAGTTCAATGTATTGTGTTTTTAAATATTGTTTAAAGCAATTAGAAAGCAAATAAAAAATAAAAAAATTAGAAAACATTAAAAGAAAATCAACCAATAAGGAGAAACTAAAACCTTACTTTTATATATATGATATATTACTTTAAACTTTGAAATGAGAAATATATTATAAATAATAATTTTACATGAGAAAATATTAATTTAGCCAACCAAAATATGAATATAAGTTTAGCCAACCAAAATAAATAAAAATATTAAAATTTAACCAAAAATATTTTCTCGATAAATAAGTTAGTAGGAGGAATGAATTAATGTACAATTATTGGATAGGAGTTACATTTAAGTTAAATGGAGTTACATGTTTTTAATTATAAATAAATATTTTAATTTTTTATAACCTAAAATAAAAGGAATACCAAGTGGCTGAATCAAAATTCACATGATTTGGTTGTTTGTTGATATAAACTCAACACTTACACATAATATTTCAAAATAAAAAATATTACTTTTTAAGTGACAAACTAAATTAGTTTTCTT
>NC_025704.1:24431686-24434637 GCF_000633955.1 Camelina sativa | reverse complement strand
GTTTGTTGATATAAACTCAACACTTACACATAATATTTCAAAATAAAAAATATTACTTTTGAAGTGATAAACTAAATTAGTTTTCTTAAAAAATTATATGAATTCTTCAATCTCAATAATTTTTAAAACCCCAAGGATAACTTATATTTTTTTGATTTTCACTCATCAATTTAATTTATAGTGCTAGATTTCATACTAATGATTTTATCTTTAGAGAATTTAGTGAAATGATATTTTATTTTTATATTTAAGTTCCAGTTGAATATGTTTTGTTTTTTGAATCATTTTTTATTTTGATTAAATACACAAAAAACCAATTGTTTAATTATGTTATTTTTTTTTCAAAAACCTCAAATCATAAAATATATATATATATATTATATTGATCTTTGCAGATTTATCAATTGGATCACAAAACAAAATAGTCTTTATAAATGGATAATTATATTGATCTTTAAATATTATATTGATCTTTATAAATTATTAGAAATGATACATGAATATGTGAGATAACCAGAGACATAATAGATAACTAGATATGGATCACTTCAACTTTATGATCTTATTGTGTGGTGAATATTGTAAGAAAATATGAAAATAATGACTTATAAGATGTTAATATAAAATAGAAAATGGAGATAAACCTTTTAAAATATTTAAAAATATATATAAGATATACATATCATACAAACTCTAAAACTAAGCTTTTACAATGATATTTGATTTGATTTTTTATAACCCATACAACAACAATAACAAAAAAAAACAAAAAAAAAAGAGATTTGAGAGTAGTGGAAGAAGATGAGAGAATGAAAGAGTGATAGACTAAGAGAATAAGATAATGAGTATTAGGAAGAGAAATGATGAAAAATTACATTTAGAAAAATGAGAATTACAATTCTAATTTATTGTTTTGTTTTAATACAATTGATTAATACAACTTAGTGGAGAAATAAAGTAAATGCATAATTTATAGGGAGAATTTATATGATTTCAGTTTTATATTATGTGAGTTAAATGTGAAAATTAATTATTTTTAAATTTGTGTTTTAATATAAATAATTTTTTTTGTTAAGTGGACTAATAAGGAGAGAGTGAAACCTTACTTTTATATATATGATTTATTTTTTTACAGCCAAAAAGTCTCACATTTGTGACTTAAAAAAATGTGTACGTACAAACTTAAAAAGTGGGCAGTTAGACTTGACTTTTAAAAATAATTAAGCAGTAAAAGCATGATTGGTAAAATTTTGGCTTTTAAGACTTCAAATTAATTTTAAAGTCTTAAAAGTCTCTCCCAATCAGAGCCTATGTTCAGATGAAGCCCAATAAAAATTAAAAAAAACGGAACCCAATAAGAAAATAAGATCCATTTCTCAGAATTTTTTTAAAAATAATAATAATAATTAAATGCATTATCAAGTTCTGGAAGAGTTTTTGGTTTCTGTTTTTCAAAAACTCATTGTCATATCCATCAAGTTTTCAAAAATTTAGCAAAATACTTTTGCCATTCCTCCATTCAAGATTTTAGATTTTAGATATTTTATAACTTAGGGACTCTAGTTTTTACTTCAACTATGTTATTTTTCTCAAAAATCAAAAACTGTTTTTTTAGATTTTTTTGATACAAAAATCTAAAAGCAAAATTTAAAATCTGAAATCCAAAAAACTAAAGCCTTGAAATTTTAATACTTTTAAAGTAGATTTTAGTTTTGATTTGACTAAAAATCTAATTTATTGCCATTTTAAGATTTTTTAAAAATTGGTTTGCCTAAAAAATAAGGAATCTTTAAAAAAAAAGGAATCTAAGTTTTGGGAGATTTTACCCATTTTCAAAGAAAAATCAAAACCATTTTATATTGGTTTCTCTCGTTAGTATTTTTCTTTAATTTTTCAGTTTTTATTATATACATATTTTTAATTTTCTAAACCTTTTAACAAAAATCAAATATGTATAAACCAAAAACTAAAATCCAAAAATCATTCCATTCATGGTCTACCAAATCCTAAAACCGAAATAGAAAACATCATCCATTCATGACCAAATTTAAATTCTTTTAGTTAACAAAATAAAAACCCATGATACGAAAAACTATAATCACATATAATTAGGCTTCAACATATAAAACATTTATCACAAAAACATGCATATAAGTGGGGAAGATTGGCAATCGGCACAATAATCGTGGCTCTTGGAGGTACGTTGGTGTGGATCTTCAAAGAAATGCTCAGAACGACATGGAGGAGGATAGTGAGAAGTGATGGTGTCAGTGATGTTGTGAGCGCGACCACCGGAAATAGAGATGGAAGTCCAGTTTAGGTTTAGGGATTATTAAGAATATTATAAATGTAATGTTTGACTATTTTTAATTTAATAATTGTGTTTACTTAAATTATCTCTGCATCATTACATGATTAATTAAAGTAAACATAGGACTTACGAGAAATCTTATTGTGATACTTCAATCGAATTTTTCCCTTGTCTTAACCCAAATTTCCATCCGACTCGTATTTTCTAAACCTGCATAGATTTGTTCAACTTTCTTTACCGATTAATAGAAAGAAACTAAATAATAAGCTCAGCGGCTCTTTAGGGTAAGAAACATTTCCTCTTATTTCCTTGATTTATTAAGGTTACATCACTTGTCTTTATATAGACATTACATCATTAGGGTTTTCCTTCATATGACAGCTCACTCATCACATAGGCTGAGACACTCAAATCTATTCTTCAATTGCATTGGTTCCGTGCAGTCAATTGTCCTCTTTGCTTTACTGGTTTTGTCTACTTGTGCAGGTGGAGGAGACCGTTGGAAAGGTAGAGAAGCTGGAGTGTTAATGGGCTCTTCTTTAATGGGCTTGACAGTAGCAGGCTGATGTGTGGTAAGGCCTGTTATTGTTTTAATCACTTCAGCAGGCTTAATGGGCCTATCGATAACGGACTGATGTTT
>NC_025704.1:24428415-24428794 GCF_000633955.1 Camelina sativa | reverse complement strand
AATAAGCTCAGCGGCTCTTTAGGGTAAGAAACATTTCCTCTTATTTCCTTGATTTATTAAGGTTACATCACTTGTCTTTATATAGACATTACATCATTAGGGTTTTCCTTCATATGACAGCTCACTCATCACATAGGCTGAGACACTCAAATCTATTCTTCAATTGCATTGGTTCCGTGCAGTCAATTGTCCTCTTTGCTTTACTGGTTTTGTCTACTTGTGCAGGTGGAGGAGACCGTTGGAAAGGTAGAGAAGCTGGAGTGTTAATGGGCTCTTCTTTAATGGGCTTGACAGTAGCAGGCTGATGTGTGGTAAGGCCTGTTATTGTTTTAATCACTTCAGCAGGCTTAATGGGCCTATCGATAACGGACTGATGTTT
>NC_025704.1:24423923-24427097 GCF_000633955.1 Camelina sativa | reverse complement strand
TCGGTGGAACTTCGAGCCACAGAGTCCTGTTTCTGAGATGCCCAGGAGATCAAATTAGTGCCAAGGTAAGAACAATATCCGCCTGTTGATCTGCTTGTTTCCGCACAACCACCATGATCACTGTCACTGTAAACCCTTAAGGTGCTGCTTGTGTGTTTGTTGAAGTTAAGCCCCATAGTGATTGTACCTTTTATGTAACGCAGGATCCGTTTGAGAAGATGAAAGTCAGCAAACGTTGGAGCATGCATTTTCTGACATACAAAGTTCACCGCAAATTGAATGTCGGGACTTGTAAGTGTCAGGTATTGTAACTTCCCTGCTAGGCTTCGAAAATACGAAGGGTTTGTGAATGGTTCCTTATTCTTAGCCCTTGTATTTTCTAGTTGTTCAGGCAAGGGTGTGGCAACAGAGGAGCATTCACTCATAGCTGCAACAATCAATAGATCTTCTGCATACTTCTGCTGAGATAGAAAAAGTCCTGAAGGGTGGAAGTGAGCTTGGATCTCGAGGAAGTAATGCATTTGGCCTAGATCCTTCATACGGAACTGATTGTTGAGAGAATCTAGGAAGGTGGTCATAGCAGGAGAGCTGTTTCCTGTGATAAGCATGTCGTCTACATAGAGCAGAAGCACGATGACTGCTCCATCCCGTTTGTAAACGAAGAGAGATGGGTCTGGTATGCTGCAGGTAAACCCAAACTCTAATAGAAAAGTGCTGAATTTGTCATACCAAGCTCGCGGGGCTTGCTTTAGCCCGTAGAGTGATTTTCTCAGTCGACACACATGGTTTGGTTTTTCAGGGTCAACAAAACCAGCCGGCTGTTTCATATATACTGTCTCGGTGAGGTCTCCATGGAGAAAGGCGTGCTCAACATCCATTTGTTTTATGTCCCAACNGTACTTCTGCTGAGACAGAAAAAGTCCTGAGGGATGGAAGTGAGCTTGGATGCCGAGGAAGTAATGCATTTGGCCTAGATCCTTCATACGAAACTGAGTGTTGAGAGAATCTAGGAAGGTGGTCATAGCAGGAGAGCTGTTTCCTGTGATAAGCATGTCGTCTACATAGAGCAGAAGCACGATGACTGCTCCATCCCGTTTGTAAACGAAGAGAGATGGGTCTGGTATGCTGCAGGTAAACCCAAACTCTAATAGAAAAGTGCTGAATTTGTCATACCAAGCTCGCGGGGCTTGCTTTAGCCCGTAGAGTGATTTTCTCAGTCGACACACATGGTTTGGTTTTTCAGGGTCAACAAAACCAGCCGGCTGTTTCATATATACTGTCTCGGTGAGGTCTCCATGGAGAAAGGCGTGCTCAACATCCATTTGTTTTATGTCCCAACCTCTTTTGGTAGCCATATCCAAGACAGCTCTGACTGTTGCTGTGCGGACTACTGGACTGTATGTTTCCAGGTAATCAATTCCTTCTTCTTGATTAAAACCTTGGGCAACCAACCGAGCTTTGAGTTTCTGTAATGACCCATCTGCATTTCTTTTTGTTCTGAACACCCACTTACTTCCTAACACGTTCATTTCTGGTGTAGGAGGTGTCAAGTCCCAAGTGTTTGCTACTTTGCAGTTTCCCATTTCAGTTCCCATTGCACTATTCCAACCAGGGTGTTTAAGAGCTTCAGCCACAGTTTTTGGTTCTGGATAAGATACTTTATGAGACAATAGGGCGTACCTCGGATTTGGCTTTCGTATCCCATCTTTCAGTCTTGTTGTCATTCCATGAATTGGCATAGTTTTACTAACCACTTCTGCAGTGTTTTGAGAACTTTGAACAGATAATGCAGGAGATGCCACGGAGCTTGGGACTTGAGTTGGAGAGCTTGAGCTTGAGGAAACTGAGGTGGGTGTACTCAAACTCTTAGTTGTTGATTTCGGTGTTTTATGTGTCACGGGAGCTTGATCAGTTGTGATTGTAGGAGAAGTAACAGAAGGAGTCACAGGTGAGGATGGAGTAGAGACCATGGATGTGTCAGCACCCTGAGGATCTTGCTGAGAAGTAGCGGAGGGAGTGGAAGGTGCAGATGCGTCAGAGCACTGAGAATTCTGCAGTGGAGTATCCATCCTGATAGGAGAGGAAGAAAAGCTGTTGCCAATAGAGTCAGGATCGGAGCCTGTCGTACACTCAGGACTTTCCTCCAATCCTTCAGTAGACACAACCTGCGATCTTGTGCTAGGTAATGGTGGAAAATCTTCTGGTGAAAACAGTGGTTTATTGCTTTGTTGTTCATCTTCTGTTGCTTCTGATCCCTTTTTCTGGTTTTGTTGAGGGAAACTCTTGTACCAAGCAGTCATGAGTGGAGTACATCGTTGTGAGGCATTGGAAAGCATGGTTGAGAAGGGAAAAACCTCTTCATCAAAGATCACGTGCCTGCCAATATAAACACGACCAGTAGAAGGTAGTAAACACCTGTAACCCTTGTATTTCTCATTGTACCCCAAGAATACACATTTTAAAGATCGAGGATCAAACTTTGTTGCAGTGTAGTCACGGAGAGTTGGATAACAAGCACAGCCAAATACCCGAAGAGCAGTATAAGAAGGAGTTCGACCTGTTAAGACTTCATATGGACTTCGACTTTGATCCAAAGCAGTAGTGGGAAGAAGATTAATGAGAAAGTTTGCTGTATAGAATGCTTCTACCCAATACTTCTGAGGTATGCTACTTTGGAACATCATTGATAGCCCTAACTCCACAATATGTCTGTGTTTTCTCTCTGCTAATCCATTTTGTTGAGGTGTGTGTGGACAGGAGATGAGCTGTTGGATACCATGCTTCTGCAGATGAGCTGTGAACTCTTTGCTGACAAACTCACCACCACCATTGATATATCATGGTTTTTACGGTTTTTAGCCATGATATAAGTGTGCTTTTTGAGTCTTTTGATTTGTTTCTAGGTTATTTTTGAGTCTTAACAGGTTATTTAGGAATTTGGCACGAATGGAGCAATATGGAACAATCTGGATCATTTTGGAGCACTTTACCGAAGGAAATCAAGTTGGAGTCGGATCAGAGACCAAGCATCGATCGACACCACTTAAGGAGCATCGATCGACACTCGTGTTTACCCGACGAGAGAACAACAAATTTGGAAGTTTTACAAATTTGCCCTAAGTCTTCTATAATTGCAACATAAGCCCCTGGACGTATTTTAGGATGTATATATAT
>NC_025704.1:24412152-24422962 GCF_000633955.1 Camelina sativa | reverse complement strand
AAAAAAAAAAAAAAAAAAAAAAAAAAAAAAAAAAAAAAAAAAAATTTAACACTGAAAGGTACCAATTTTACACTGATATTGATTTTCCACAAGTGCTTGAAAACCGTAGAAAGTTTTCAAGAAATCAGATTTGAGCTTTAGAGGATATAGCCAGCAAAACCTTGAGTAATTGTCAATAAATATCACATAATATTTAAAGCCTTGAACTGACATTATTGGTGAAGGACCCCATAGATCACAGTGTATTCTTTCCAGGGGTCTAGTAGCTACAAAAGTTGAAGCAGAAAGTGGTAATCTTGCACTCTTTCCAAGTTGACAAGCTTCACAAACTTTATTGATACTCTTATTGCTGATAACTATGGCCTTTATTGCAGATAACTGTTGGAGAACTTGCGTGTGAGGATGCCCTAACCTCTTATGCCAAATGTCCTCGGTTGCATTTTGTTGTCTTGAGGAGAAGTTGACTTGGAAGGTAGCACAACCACAACCACGTAAGTTTCCTATTGTATAGAGTCCATTACTGTGCCTTCCCTTTGTTAACAACCCCCTTGTTGCCTTATCATATATACGCACATCATCACAATCAAATTGAAAACCACAAGGATAATCTGTTGTAAGCTTTGAAACAGATAACAGGGATTTAGCAATGCCAGGACAAACAAGAACATCGTTAAGAGGTAAGTTACCAGAGGTTGAAGGAAGGCTTGCTGAACCGGTATGCGTGATTGGTAAGAAACTTCCATCCCCCATCATTACGGCATCATTTCCCTCATAGGTTTGTGACTGATGCAGGTGATGGGGCGTGTTGGTTACATGAGAAGTTGCACCGGTGTCTGACACCCATTCATTCCCGTGAAGATCTGTGACATCAGTAATCTGAAGGGCAGCCAATGCTTGAGGAACAGTGTCAAACTGGTAACTGTTGTCAAACCTGTGCCAGCACTTTGAAGCAGGGTGACCTGGTTTACCGCAGATTTGACAAATCACTCTGGTAGGTCCACCAGTCTCTTGTGATATTTGCTGATGAAACCCTCGTCCCTTTGTTGTGAAATTGTTACGACCACCTCGATTACCACCACGTGAACTACCTCTTCCTCTGTTGCTGTTGTTGTAGTGACCAGAAGCATTATTTGGACCAAAGGTGTTAAACGCCATGTGTGGGGAGACCTCTGATCCAGTGTTGTAGCTTGCAAGGCGGTCTGAGTAACTGATAAGTCTTGACATTACCGCATCTAAGGTCAGTGAAGGTTGGGTGTCCATTGTTCCTTCTACAGAGGTTTTTATAGGTTCATATTCCCTACCTAAGCCTTTAAGCGCAGCAAAGATCTTCATCTGTTCACTAACCGGACTACCAATAGAGGCAAGTTGCTCACAGACATGTTTTATCTCTTTAAGATACTCTTCCATTGACTTATCTAACTTCTCAACAGTTTGTAACTTGTGTTGTAGCTCAAAAAGTCGAGAAGCAGATACCTTGTTAAAGTGTTGAGCTAACGCAGACCAGAGCTCTTGTGCTGTTGTGGTATGGACTACATCACGCAGGATGTCCTCAGAGAGAGATCCTAGCAGCCAAGAACGAACAACGTGATCTGCTTGATGCCACACTTCGAAGTCTGGATTCGGAACTTGTATGAGTTGACCATCGATGGTGGGAACCGGAATCGTTGCAAGAGGTTGTGCGAAAGCGCCATTGATGAATCCTAGAAGCTTTTGACCGGAGAGAAAAGACTCAAACTGTGTCTTCCAAAGCAGATAATTTTTCTCTGTCAGTTGGACAGTGACACAGTTAGAGATATGAAGAGTAGGAGGAGAATATAGTTGGATAGCTTGATCCATTGCTCTGATACCATAAAGAATAAGCTCAGCGGCTCTTTAGGGTAAGAAACATTTCCTCTTATTTCCTTGATTTATTAAGGTTACATCACTTGTCTTTATATAGACATTACATCATTAGGGTTTTCCTTCATATGACAGCTCACTCATCACATAGGCTGAGACACTCAAATCTATTCTTCAATTGCATTGGTTCCGTGCAGTCAATTGTCCTCTTTGCTTTACTGGTTTTGTCTACTTGTGCAGGTGGAGGAGACCGTTGGAAGGGTAGAGAAGCTGGAGTGTTAATGGGCTCTTCTTTAATGGGCTTGACAGTAGCAGGCTGATGTGTGGTAAGGCCTGTTATTGTTTTAATCACTTCAGCAGGCTTAATGGGCCTATCGATAACGGACTGATGTTTGGTAGAGCCCGTTATCGTTTTATCTTCTTCACTCCTTGAAGTTATCGTTTCACCTTCCTTCTTTATTGCGATCTTGACAGGGAGAGTCGGAGCTCGAGCGATCGGTGTTGCTGCGATCTTGTTTGGAGCTTGATCAGTCTTACTAATAGAAACTAGCTATATTTCTCTAATGTGTATATTGTTGACATGTCTTTCAAATTTTTATTTTTTTAAAAACCAAAAATAATATTTTTTTAACTTAGTGTAGTTGTTTTAGCTATGAATTTAAGTTTATAAGTGGTAAAGAAAATAAGTAATTCTTTTATCAATGAATTTGATTCCATTTATGCTCTTATATAATCTATTAATTTGATTAAATTTGTGTAGTGTGAGCTTAATACTACGTATAAAATAAATTAACTACCGCCATAGAACGTATTCTTGATAATAATTAAAAAGAACAAACAAAAAAACAAATCAATTACTTTGGTAAACTTATGGTTGTGACATTATTTGAACGAGATTTGAACAAGGACACTAGTCTCGTGTTGTGACGTCCACAAACACAAATAATTCCACCTTCACGTCAAGGATCTAACTTCTTACTTTTTTTTCTTTTTTTTCGTTTATCAAATTCAAGGTTCAACAATAAATCAAAATTCTGATAATTTTGGTTATTAGGTAAGCTAAAACTGCGTTTCTAAACAAGAAGGTGCTGTGGTGTAGTGGTTATCACGTTTGCCTTACACACAAAAGGTCTCCAGTTCGATCCTGGGCAGCACCATAATTTTGCACTTTTTTTTACTAATTAATTAATCAACAAAATGAAATGGCCGTTACGTAAATTATTTCACAGACATCGTCCTTCACCGTTGACCCACAAAAAAGCGATCTCCTCCATCATCTTCTTTTGTTTTTTTTGTTTCTTCTAAATTCTTTTTTTTTTTCACAAACCCTAAAAATCTCAATCTCCCTTCACCGTGGACCACTGCGTCACACATTACTCTCTCTCTCTCGCTATCTCCACCGTAAACCTCAAAAACCCATTCGTCATTTTCCCCCAAATCTCTCCAATTTTTCTTAAATCGATTTGGATTTACTTCACCGTAAAAACCCTTAATTCGCATTGCTGCTCATCCGATCTTTGCAGTTCGAAACTCGACTCCAACTTCTGATTGCGATAAAAAGTTGAATACTTTACAAAACAACTAAGGTAAAGTTTTGTGATTTGACTTCGATTATCGATTTACATTGTGAAAGATAATACATTTCACTGTACAATTGAAGAATTTGCTTCTTGGGTTCTCGTTTCTATGGTTAGCTTAAGTTGAATTGAGACTTGATTGAAACAAAGCATCCATTTTTCTGGCTTTGTGTGTCTTGTAATCAAAACTGGGTCTTTGTGGTAACGTTTGAATCGTAATGTTCATCAGGACTTGGGTTTGTGATCTCTAAGTTAAGTAGATTCAAGATGATCACTTATGCGTAAGTTTAGGCTTTTTGGGGAAGTTGCGTAATGGATTCATTTGCTTGATACGACCCTTATGCTTCAGATTTACTCTCGTTTTTTTAAGATCTGTTTATCTTTTGATCCCATCTTCTAAGATGAGTCTTTATCTGCATTGTTAAAAGATTTTACTTTCTGGATGCCTTCAATGTATGATTTAGTGAAGCCTAAGATGTCTATTTTTAGGATCCCTAACTGAAAAATGGATAAACTTGTGTTAATTATATCTATCTCATATAAATCTGAACAAGGGACAAATGCTGGCTATAATTATCAGATATTGGGTTTTTTTTGCCTATTTTGTTAGTGATCAGAGGATGATTCACCAATCATTTCGAATCATCTTGCAAGTTTTGTGTTAACTGCAGTCATTTGTACATGTCCACGATTAACCAGTTTGATTCTGGCTTTGCAGATTTCAACTGTGAATTTGGGAGTTTTTGAAGCTTATTTTTTCCCCTGGTCTCTTTTTCTTATGTTGTGGTGCTTGAGAGGGTTTTTGTATGATATAAATGCGCTAGATCAGAGAAAAGGTTTAACATGAAGTTATCGAATATTCCGCAACGTTATGTCATAGTCTTCTTAACTTTCCTCAGCACCTGTGTGTGTTACATAGAGCGTGTTGGCTTCTCTATTGCATATACCGTCGCTGCAGATGCTGCTGGGATCAACCAATCAAGCAAAGGAACCATACTTTCAACATTCTTTGTTGGCTATGCTTGCTCTCAAGTCCCTGGAGGTTGGGCAGCTCAGAAAATTGGAGGAAGGAAAGTTCTTCTTATGTCATTTGTGTTATGGTCATCGACGTGTTTCTTGGTTCCTCTTGATCCAAACAGAGTCGGGCTTTTAGTTGTTGCCCGTTTACTTGTTGGTGTTGCTCAAGGTTTCATCTTTCCTTCTATCCACACAGTTTTGGCTCAGTGGGTTCCTCCTCATGAAAGGTCTAGATTGGTTTCCATAACAACATCGGGAATGTATTTAGGTGCAGCTTTAGGAATGTGGCTTCTCCCTGCTTTAGTTGAGCTTAGAGGGCCAGAATCAGTTTTCTTAGCAGAGGCATTAGCAGGTGTTATATGGTCATTGCTTTGGATTAGGTACGCTACTGACCCACCTCGGTCCGAGCATCCAAAAGCTGCTGCTGCTGGATTCGGAGGTGCTCTGTTACCAACTAATGTAAACCACCACAAAGTTACTCATATCCCGTGGAAGAAAATCATGCTCAGTTTACCTGTTTGGGCCATCGTGGTTAACAATTTCACATTCCATTACGCTTTATATGTGTTGATGAACTGGCTTCCAACGTATTTCGAGCTTGGACTCCAGATCAGTCTCCAAGGAATGGATTCATCAAAGATGGTGCCATACCTCAACATGTTTGTGTTCTCCATTGTTGGTGGGTTTATCGCAGACTATTTGATCACCAAGAGAATACTCTCAGTAACTAGAACCCGCAAGTTCTTGAACACGGTTGGGTTCCTAGTTGCTTCAGCGGCATTGATGGCTTTGCCTATATTTAGAACCGAGAATGGTGTGATCCTTTGTTCCTCAGTGGCTCTTGGGTTTTTGGCATTAGGAAGAGCCGGTTTTGCTGTGAACCATATGGATATTGCTCCAAGATATGCAGGAATAGTGATGGGAGTTTCAAATACTGCTGGGACGTTAGCTGGAATCATTGGTGTGGATTTGACTGGAAAGCTTCTTGAAGCTTCCAAATTGGTTTACTCAGATTTGTCACATCCTGAGAGCTGGAGAGCTGTGTTCTTCATCCCGGGTTTGCTCTGTATCTTTAGCTCCGTTGTGTTTTTGCTGTTTTCTACAGGAGAAAGGATCTTTGATTGAGAAAAAGAAAAGATCAAACCTTTCTAGAGAAACCCTTGTCAAGATTAGTTAGTAAAGCCTCTACATTTTGAAGCCTGAATCGAAGATCGATTGATTCGGATTTTTTTGAGGGAAAATGTTGTTGTGTGCAGTAAAGATCTTGAGTTCTTGACTGATGGTTTTGAAATGTTGTCCTCAGGCTTATTGGTACTATTTTTTTTTGGGTGCATAAACTTGAATCACACCAAAGAGTATTGATTGGTTGATCTTTCAAATATACTATGAATAAAAAATTGTAATCTTTAGTATCCCCATTTTCTCCTTTTTATCAGTTTATTTTTTCTTTGATTAGATCGATTGAATCATAATTGAGGGGTTTCGTAATTTGGATATTATTGTAAAAGTTAATTTAAGTTCTTATAAAATGAGTTTTGACGAGGCCATTATAAAAATTCAGATGTTTCAGTTTCATTTTGGTTCCATTTGTTGTGTAACTCAAATTAGTTCTAATTTTAAATTTTAACTAATCTAAATTAGTTTAGTTAAAGAAAAAATCTAAATTAGTTTTAATTTTAACACTTAACTAGGTAGTAACCCGTGGTATAGCACGGAACAAATATTTCAAATAAATTTTAAATTCGTAAAATGACTAATAATTATATTTACTTTAGAATGGGAATGCACGTCCCGTCCCGTCCCATCTCCACATGTTCCAACCCATCTTCTCTCGTCTCGTCTCGTCTCATCCCATCTCGTCTCGTCTCATCTCATATCATCTCGTCTCGTCCCATATCCATCCAATTTTTTTTTGTCTTATGTTCGTTCTCTTTTAAATAATTATCCATTAGACAATGTTTATTAAAAGAGATTGGGTAAAAATTAGATGGGATACCAAATTTCTCGTTGAATATTTTTTTTGTTAGTTAGTTGAAACTATCCAAATAATTATAGTTTTAAAAAAGTATATAATTGTTTTCAAAAATACCAAATTTTCAAAGTGCTCGTTCCAAAGTGGTTAATTAACTGTCGCATAATAAATTCTTATCCAAATTAGTGAAAGCTTGACACTTGAATTTTTCTACCAGTATTTTTTTGATTTTGTACTTTTATCTAAAATTTCTTTCCCTTTTTTTAAAAAAATTGTTCAATATATTGATTTTCACTATTTGAATTACCTGTTTCAGTTTACATATACTATTTCTTGTCTTAATACCATAAATATACAGAAAATTTTCTCAAAATTTAATTATTATTTCTTTAAGTATATGTAGTAAATTAAATTAAATTAATTTAATTATTAGTTTTTGGCTAGGTAGTAACCCGTGCTACAGCACGGGACACAATATTCAAGTGTTGACTAAGAATTATATTAATCCAGGTTTTGTAGCAAAGTTGTGTTGTTTTCATGTGATTATTTTTAAAATAAACCTAAACGTGTTTACTTTGGAATAGGAAATACGTCCTTTCATGTCCCATCTCCTCACATCCCAACTCATCCCCTCTCGTCTCATCTCATCCAGTCTCGTCTAGTCCCGTCTCGTCCCGTATCAATCATAATTTTTCGTCTTATGTTCATTATTTTTTAAATTATTACTCGCTACACAATGTTTACTAAAAGAGATTGGGTAAAAAATAAAAATGGGATACCAGAGTTTTTCTTTGAATATTTTTTTATTTAGTTAGTTGAAATTATCAAAAAAATTATAATTTTCAAAAACTATATATCTGTTTTCAAAAATACCAAAATTTTAAAATTGCCTGTTCCAAAATAATTAGTTACATGTCGCATCCATATCAAAATTAGTGAAAACTTAACATTTGAATTTATATACTTATATTTTTTAATTTCCTATTTTTATCTAAAATTTATGACACTTTTTTAAAAAAAATTGTTCAATATATTGGTTCTCATTATGTGAATTACCCGTTTCAGTTTACATATTATTTCTCGTCTTAATACCATAAATAGAATGGACCTTTTCTCAAAATTTAGTTATTATTTTTTAAAGTATATGCACTTAATTAGTAAATTAAATTACTTAAAAACACACTGGTAAAACATATATTCAGACAAATAATAAACCCTTTTAGGTTGTAAAATTTTAATTGTATAATATTAGAATTTTCCAAAAAAAATACTTGGCCACTCTTTTACGGTGTTTTGTCAATATTTTAGTGTATACGTAGAATATCGCTACTCATACCAAAAATAAACATGATCATCATCTTCATCACGTGGAAAATATTAATTTTTTACAATCCATCCATAATAATCAAGCAAAGCCCGCTTTTGTTGAAAATGTTAAAGTAATTTTTTAATGGGGTGTTAAATCTCGTCCAGTCCAGTCTCATCTCATCCCGTCTCGATCCATCCCGTTAGAAATTTTATGTCCAATAAATTTTTTCTTTTAAATAATTACATAGTAGGTAACATAAATTGTAAAGTTTAATGTTTGTTTTTAAATGGTTGAACAGTATAATTTTAATCTTAATAAAAATTCTTTAATAAATTTGGTTTTATACTTTAATTGACATATCTTATTATCATTTTAACATTGATATATTAAAATAAAAGATTTATATAGTTATTTGTTTAAATAATTGTAAGTTCAGTTTTAACGTATAAAAGTGATAAAATAATTAACCCGTTCTACAACAGTTTTCTATTAATGTTTTTAAAAATAATAATATCATAGAGATAAAACTTATTGTTGTCATATCTACAACTGAATTTTTCTTATTTTTTATTTCATATAATTACGTGATATTTAATGATATACATGTATAATTTTTAAACTAATCAAAATATTTCTCATAGTTTACTTAGGAGTGTTAAATCCAAATATCATATTTCAATTTAATTTTAGTTGGATTATTGCATGTATATAACCTAGACGTATCTATTTTAAAATTGGAAACATGTCTTGTCTTGTCCCGTATCTTCTCGTCTTGTCCCATCCCGTCCCATCCCTTGTTATCTTAATTTTTTGTATCCGGTAATATAATATGGTAATATACGGGTAAGAATTTTTGGTTGTAAATATATTTTAGAAAAATTTTGTTTTAATAAATTTATTAATTTTAAGTTGTAAAACTTATTGATCATGGATTTGCTGGATTATATTTATAGATATATTTATTTGGTATAATATTTATAATACAAAATTTTTGGTGTCACTCTTTTTGACATCTGAAAAATTGATGATCTGAAAATGAATTGTTAGAGAATCATACTTTTGTTTATTGACTCACTTGGTTGTTAATTTGTTATGCGAATATATATATTTATTTGCTTACGATAGATACATGAACTAAAATTTAATAAGTTAATTTGTTACTACAGAAAAATATTATTAATACCCAAGAGATAATAGGGGACAAATATTATTAGTGTTTATAGAACAAATGCACAGACACACTAAGCAGGAAGAAGATAAATTTATTGATAAATTTGCTTAATACATAGTTGACTAAATTTGATATATGATTGGAATGACCAAATTTTTGGCAGAAGTAACATCAAAGGCATCCGTCGCAATTACTATCGGGTGAACATTTGGTGTGACAAAGGTTGAAATAGTTATTTTCGCTCACGACTCACCTTAAATTTTTGGCTCCTCGACTCACACATCCCTGCTTCCACAGTGACAGCATACCTTAAAAATCATATAAACCATAATAATTTAATTTTTTTATATATTATTATAATTAGCAAAAACCTTGTCGACGTTGTTGACGTTTTTTGTTGTTGTGGTCTTCATCTTTATCACCTCTCGGTATATTAGGCTTTTTCATGAATTTTGTCTGCTTATGTTCAAGAGAAATACAAAGAAAAAATAAGAAAGATATAACCTAAACAAAAAAAACTACCAACATAGTTTTAAATAGGAAATGAAACTTAACTACGTTTATGCTTTTTGTTGTCACCTCGTTTGCAATATTTGTTAAAATGTTGGGTTGCTTAGTTAGTTTGTACTTGCCAAATAAAATACTAAAACCACATGCATTCATATAAGATCATTAGAGTTATGTTTCTGTCTAACTATGAAAACATTTGTATATATATGTTTCGATAATTGAAACCGAACCTTTCTAACTCATGGTGTTGGATATTATAATATGGTTGGACCTCGACAGCAACCATTTACCATTTACCAAGTTACCTGCAGACACACAATAACATATTATTAAAGATAATCCGGACAATGTAAAATCATGATTATGTGCTAATGGTTGAATGTCATAACATACAAAAAAAAAAAAAAAAACTGATCTTACTCACCATTTTTTCACATTCGCATATAAGATCAACATCTGTAAATTGCTAATATGATATACGTGGAGTAGGAAGTAAATTGCGAATGTGAGCCGGTGATGGAAGAGTCAGGAATAGGAGAGTATATATAAATTTTTAAATAAGGAGTAGGTTTTCTAATTTTTTTCAATAATTTGCACACGCATTTAATCCAGTTTATCAAATTTGGAACTACTACCAAGTTAAGCGGGATTATGAAAATATATTTTGATAGGTAATTAATGAATTGATTGGATGCAAAGCTATACTACAACAGATTTCCCGAAATTTTAGAGGCATATGGAATCGAATATATATACCATTATAATTTGAGTAAATAGTCAACGTATATATATTGTTAGTTAAAGAATATCTTACGTATATGGAATGAAATCACTCATACGAATCAATCATGAAAATAGGATACGAATTTAATTTGAATAACAAATAAAAGAAAAATCTTATTTACTTTAAAACGTTAAAATATAGAAATTAAAAATGGGAAAGTAGGGAAATATTAGTAACAGCTTACTCAAAAATGCTTGAATCTGTTATGCCTGAAATTTCAGGAAGATAGCTAAATATGAATGATAAAACAACTAATCACGGAATCAGTTATATTCGGGATTTTGAAATTATATACATTCCTATATTTTTGTAAGAAACTCAGATATCAAGATCAAATTTAAAGGTAATATTATGGGAATATGGTAATTTAAATTATATTTGGAAGCATACATGGAAACTATAATATTCATGTTTTGGAAGCATATATGGCAAGTGCTATATTTGATCTGTGTAATCCGCTTATTTGTGGAAATAAGATTTTCTCACTAATTCTTAAAAAAATCGTAGTGGGATTACTATTAGAAACAGCAAAAATTGTAGCTAAGGTGCATCGAACTTGGCACCTTCTGAAATATTAAAGCTTTATTGGACCAATATGCTATTAGAATTTTCTTAACAAAATACACAATGT
>NC_025704.1:24410648-24412092 GCF_000633955.1 Camelina sativa | reverse complement strand
AAACAAAGGTTTAGTCCATAAACTGTGTTTCAAAATAATAGTAGGGACTAATCTAAATTAGTTTAATCTTAGTTTAATAAGCTCACAGTAACACAAATGACTCATGCAGTGGGCAAGAACGATCAGTGGAAGACAACTAACATTAGAGAACGTCGACACGTTGCTTTCATGCCGTTGAGTTGCAGTAAATATAACCTGACGATCGCTTCATTTAATGTTTTGAATGCTAATTTGTTCACAAATACAAATTGTTGAAGTAATGTAAAAGATGATTTAATTAATAACCCTTACATTTACCAAAACTCATGCCTTTTTTACTGCAAAATAAACCACTTGCTTAAGATCCCACAATACAAGAGCTCTTTTGAGACGTTTGGGATCACCAGAAATTATAATACTACTATGATTAAAATAGTATACATATACGCATATATAGTCATAATGAATGCAGCAGGTTGGTAGGTTTTTGCCCGTATATTAACACAATTAGATAGGAAAATTTAAATAATTACTATATACTGGCAAAAATTGTGAATTTTTCTCTTCTTCTAGGTCTTTATTAGGTATAAGTTAATAATGAGAAAATGTTCCAATAACTGATAGATATAGTGGTAATGCATACTGGAACACGTAATTCCCATTGTTGGAATAAAATCACTACTCGAAATATAAAAATTAGTATACTTAATTTTCTTATACCCAAACTTAGAAGCCTATTATTTATAATTGTTTATGTGCAACACAAAATTCCAAAAAATCATTTTCATTGAATTTTATAATTTTAATCTCGTCGTCGGTGTTAGTTGGAACCTAGTTTACTCTTTCTTCCAACTCCATCAGTTCTCTCATTAAAATCCCTGATACTCCTTCTCCCATCACCAGAACAAGAACAAATGATCTATCTCTGTAACTTCAAACACAAGAAAACCAAAACACTAAAGATGAGAACGCTTGAAGCTTTTGCTCTGTCTCTTTTTCTTGTCTTCTTAGTCAAATGGGTCAATTCTGATTCCAATTCTCTTCCTGGTAGAGACCAATTTCTTAGTTGCATGTCTACACATTCTGATTCAAGCTTCAAAAACCCTAAAAGCTTCATCCACAATCCAGATTCAAGACTTTACGCCGATTTCTCGCAATCTTTATCACAAAACTACAATTTCCTGAGCTTGAATTTCACAAGCCAGAAGCCGATTATGATCGTTACACCAAGAACTGAATCAGAAGTCCAGAGATCATTACTCTGCAGCAGGAAACTTGGGGTGCAAGTAAGGACTAAAAGCGGTGGTCATGACTATGAAGGCCTTTCTTACCTCTCATTAGACTCGCCTTTCATTATCCTCGACCTCGTTAATGTTCGATCGATCGATATCAACCTCGCGGATGAAACAGCTTGGGTTGGAGCCGGTGCTACGATCGGTGAGCTTTACTATAAAATTGCTAAATT
>NC_025704.1:24394079-24410584 GCF_000633955.1 Camelina sativa | reverse complement strand
ACACATTCTGATTCAAGCTTCAAAAACCCTAAAAGCTTCATCCACAATCCAGATTCAAGACTTTACGCCGATTTCTCGCAATCTTTATCACAAAACTACAATTTCCTGAGCTTGAATTTCACAAGCCAGAAGCCGATTATGATCGTTACACCAAGAACTGAATCAGAAGTCCAGAGATCATTACTCTGCAGCAGGAAACTTGGGGTGCAAGTAAGGACTAAAAGCGGTGGTCATGACTATGAAGGCCTTTCTTACCTCTCATTAGACTCGCCTTTCATTATCCTCGACCTCGTTAATGTTCGATCGATCGATATCAACCTCGCGGATGAAACAGCTTGGGTTGGAGCCGGTGCTACGATCGGTGAGCTTTACTATAAAATTGCTAAATTTAGCGAGATCCATGGCTTCCCTGCAGGAACATGCCCTAGTGTTGGAGTTGGAGGTCATTTTAGTGGAGGAGGGTTTGGTGCAATGATGAGGAAACACGGTTTAGCCGCGGATAACATTGTGGACGCGCGTTTTGTAGACGCAAACGGGAGAATCTACAACAGTAGGAGAGAAATGGGTGAAGATCTGTTCTGGGCGATCAGAGGAGGTGGAGCAGCTAGCTTTGGTGTTGTAGTTTCATGGAAAGTGAAGCTAGTTAGGGTTCCAGAGAAAGTAACGTGCTTTACAAGGTACCTACCTTTTACACAGAACATGACGAAAATTGTTCATAGATGGCAGCATATTGCAGCTGATTTTGAAGCTGATCTCTTCATCCGAGTCATCATTTACAATTCCGGAGGATCTGTTCAAGCTACATTCCAAGCAAATTATCTTGGAGGTATCGATAAACTGATTCCTCTGATGAATCAGAAGTTTCCGGAGTTAGGGTTAAGGGTTCAAGACTGTTCGGAAATGAGCTGGATCGATTCAATAATGTACTTTAACTGGAAGAAAGGGCAGCCACTAGAGACTCTTCTCGATCGAGAACAAAGATACAATGATCTGTATTTCAAAGCAAAATCTGATTTTGTCAAGAACCCGGTTCCTGAAATCGGTCTAGAAGGTATATGGAAGAGGTTTCACGAGGTCGAATCTCCGATGATGATAATGGAACCATTAGGTGGTAAAATGTATGAGATTGGTGAAAGAGAGACTCCATTTCCACATAGAAGAGGGAATCTATATAATATACAGTATATGGTGAAATGGAGAGTGAAGGACATTGGAGAGATGGAGAAGCATGTGAGATGGATGAGATTGCTTTATAGGTATATGAGCGTTTATGTCTCTGGATCACCACGAGGAGCTTACTTGAATTACAGAGATCTTGATTTAGGTATGAATAGAGGAGTTAATACAAGCTTTGAAGATGCGAGGTTATGGGGGTTTAGGTACTTTGGAAGTAATTTTAAGAGATTGGCTATGGTTAAAGGGAAGATTGATCCAACCAATTTCTTCAGAAATGAACAAAGTATTCCTCCTTTGGTTGTCTAGGAGAAAACTAAGGTTAATTTCTTAGACAAAAATAATGTTTGTTTGTGTTCTTGTTATCAATTGGACTTTATATGTCTCTATGAAAAATATTGTATAGTCCTCATGTAAAATGTTTAATTAGTGTGAAAGTGATCGTGTTATGTGGCTTATTCTGAATCTTAGTAGTATTAGTTTTATTGGTTTGGAACTTGGAGTCAAACCGGTAACGGGGAACATACAAAAAGAAAACAATCAAATCATGTGATTTCTTTCTAGCCCTTCGTTTTTTTAATATGCTAATGTTCTGTGATCGTGTATGTTTTTTTTTTTTTTTCAGTTATATACATTCTAACATGTTTGAACTCTTAAATAATTGCTACAACAACGACACTAATACAAATTACTGACCATGTTGTATACAATTTGTAGTTTTTAAAAACAGCATGGCAATGTCAATATATTATGGCTTCCAAAAAACGTTACAACTAAAACGAACAAGAACTCTTGTTTGCTTTTACTTATCAAGATGAAAACAAACAAAAGAACCTCTAAGATCACAATTTATTTCATATTATAATTAGCCGAAGATTTGAGTTAAACCAAACCAAATTTAGACCTTTTTGCTTCGATTGTTATTGCACTAATAATATATTGAATCGATCGGTTTCGATTTGGTCTATTATTGTCCCCCTTTATATCCATCTTTATCATCATTCTTAATTATATATATACAAATCTTGGCATAAGTCTAATGCTCAATTTGTATTGCTGTCGCTTTTTCGGAAGAAAGATGTTACGGTATAGTAGAAGAACAAATTATGCGTGGCTACTTTATTAGACATTCGTTGATCATTGTATTTTAAAATCTTTTATAATCACGTCCGACAGATTTAACATTCACGCATGAGCTATTATTGGTTTCACTTATCTAATCTTTTTGACTTGTTTCCAACATTTATCCTAACGCTAACTCGTATAACTCGATTATCACGTTTTACTTTTTGGAACAAGTGATTATTTCCATACTAATAAATTTTCATCAAATACACTCTTGACCAGAATTTTACAATTGCAATACAGTTATCGACTTCAGTACCTCGAAAATCTGATTAAACTGATATACACTTAGAAAATATCCTATGCAAATGCACCACTTAAATATCTTAAGACTATTATGTAATCAAGGGTAAATACACTTACACTAATATGCAAATGCACCACTCCAAGACCCTGATATAAATCATAAGCAGAAAAAGACAAAAAAAATATTTGTTTCTGAAAATACTACATATTACACGTATCACATATCTTGTCAAGTGTTTTGTATATTATAAGTTTTATAAGATATTTTAAAATTTTTGATCAAAATATCTAAGATTTGCTGCCCAAACAAAAAAAACACAAGATCGTAAAATTTTTGGCTTGACTATAACACTTAGTGGTAAGCATGATATGCCCCAAAAAAAAAGACAAGTAACAATAAAATAAGAAAACTTAGCAAGGGAGGATTTGCCACTATAAGTTCATTTTGAATTAGGTAAAGATCTATCGAATCAAAACCCAAAGACACTTTGTCCGAAACTTGTTTAGTAGTATTTCTTTATTTTATTTACAAAGCTTTATAGTAAACACATACAGTATTTTTTATTCCTATTTTTTTCCTTTTTCCAAAAGCATGATTTGATTTCTTTGTCTATTATTATTCACAGCAATCATCTTGTGTTTTCATGTTTCAACAATCTACTGCTCCCTCCCTCTGTTTCGTAAAGAATGTTATTTTGACATAGTTTTTTGTTATAAAAAGAGTGTTATTTTATGTTTTCAATGCAGTTTTTAAGATTAAATCTTATTTTTATCCTTGATATTTTAGCTTATTAATTAGAAGAGAAATTGTTTTAGTGTATTTATAATAAAGGATAAAATTAAAATTTATATAATTTTTTTAATTTGTGTGCATTGTGTCAAAATGACACTCTTTATGAAACAGAGGGAAAATATTTTATTAATAAGGTAGGAAAAAACATTAAGAATTAAGAACTCTCTTATTTATACCATGAATTTCAGGAAACACATTTATACATTTTGACACCACACAAAATAAACCATTCCAAGTGATTTATATATATTTTGATAAAGGGAATTTCCAGAGTGATAATTTAGAAAAATAAGAAAACCATTCCAAGTGTAATACTCAGGTTTGGAGTGATATTGACCAAAATTATCACATCTATAACTCAGACTCCTATCATTATCACTGTAACACACAAACACTTATATTTGGAGTGATATCAACAAACAAACCACATCTCTTACCATATCAGTTTTGACACATAATCATTGAAACTTTTACATTTAGCACAACACTAAGAATTTGATCTTTATCTCCAATCAGAGTGAGTTCTCAAAACTTTTTAGCACAAGCTTAACTAGACTTAATTAACCTAACCATTTTTATTTGTTAAGTGGCTGACAAGAAACCTAATTGGTTACCTTTTTCCGTTAATAATTGTCATGTGATTTGATTAATATTGCCACATAACCTACCATCACTTTTTTTACACAATCTAGTGCTATTTTAGCTTAGTGAAGCCTAATTGTCTTTCACTTACCAACTACAAGCACTTCTAAATTTATACTAATACATTACCTAACAATTTCTTTTGGTGCTAAGGTGCTAACATATATTTTCCATAAGCAACACTAATATATTTTCCAAAGCAACCCCAATTTTGATCATTATGAACTTTAATTTGTTTCAAACGCACTTATTATTATGTGAACAAAATAACTTTACGTTTGCAAAGTTTTGATATAAACGCCAAACGCAAACATTATGCTAAAAATTATGGATCATTGGAAAGCTTATTAAAACAAGAAAAATTTACAGTTTCATACACAAAACTACTATACATACCAATAATTTTGTTCAAAAGAATACAAAAAATTGTATGCAAAGATTAAATTTTCTTGGCAACTCCGAATCGAAGAACAAGACAAGATAGTGTAAGAACAATGGCTAAGATCTTCCCAAATAAGAGACTAGTCAGCACAATCACGATCAGAGCAGTCCCACTCAATGACTGGTCTTTCAACTTTTCTTCGTCTCTCTCAGCAGCAGCAGACTCAGTACGCAGCTCGGTTTTGTCTTCTACAACCAAACTCGAGACTTCAACCAAAGAAGAAGACTCTTCTTTGATCTTCATCGTCTTCTTCTTCTTCTTCATATTGTAACTCCTCAGCTTCTTCACAATCTTCGATTTTAGTCTTGAACTTTTACTTCTTGACTTCTCGTCCTTGGACAACAGATCACGAATCGTTGTATCTTTCGAGTTTGAATCCTCTGTTTCAGCTTTTACTGGCTGCTCTGTTTCTTTCGGACAAGGAACCGATTTGGGAACTTGAGTTTCATCTAAAGTTTCGATTTTTACGCGGGAGATCGCGTTTTTGTTTTCGTCGGTGTTACAGAGCTTGGGGCGAGTGAACACACGCGCCGCCACGAGCTCCGTTAAGAGAAGAGCGAAGGTGGAGAGAGTGATTCCGATAGTGAGCTTCTTCTTCGTGCTAAAGGCTAGCAACGCCACTATTAAAACTTTAAACGCCATCAAAACGAACGCACCGCCTCCACCGCAAACGCAAACGTTATTTTTAATCGCGTTCTTATTCTCCGCCGGTAGTTTACCATTAACGCAATTAGATTTCTCGATCTTACTCCTAACAGATTCCCTCTTCGGGGGCTTTCCCAAAATTGTATCTTGATGATTAATCAACGAAGAAGCGTTTGGAGCGGTTTGAATCTGACGTTCGATTCGTTGGAAGCGTTTAGACGTTGGTTTCTTGAAACGATCGCGGTTTTTGAAGAAAAGATCGATCAAAGAAGCTGGGAAGCCAGTTTCGACGAACAAAGAACCGCCGCGTTTCGGAGAATTCTGAAACTCCGATATGAATCTTAAGATACGGCTCGATTTTGGTATTTTCCATGGTTGAGACATGACTCTTTAATCAAAAAGGAGAGACCTTTGAGTTGTCTTTAAAAAAATTAATAAGTTTGGGTTTTTTTTTCCTTTTTTTAAAACAAGAGAGATTGATGAAGAGTTTGGGTTAGTCGAAGCAATTTAAATACTACTATGGGAAGTGAAGAAGGATCGCAGAAAGCGAAGTTGAAGAGACCACTTTTTTTTTTTTGAGTGTGTGATTTTAAAACACGAGCTAAATGATGAGTAATTGTGGAGAAAACGGAAAGAGAGAAATATAAAACAATTTAAGTATTGTAAAGTTTTAAACCGAGTTAAGGAATTAGATTATAGTAAAGGAAATTTAGCTTTTTAATTACTTTGATTTTGTTATAAATGGAAAAGATGATTTAAAACTTGGAAAATTCTTTTAAAAAATTTAAAGAAGTACGTTAAAGATCTTTATATTTATTTTTAATTTAGTGACTTTGGTTTAAAAGTTAACACCGAGTTAAGGAATTAGATTACATAAAGGTTTAATTACTTTAATTTCTTTAAATGAAAAGATGTTTGGAAAATTGGAAATTCTTCTAGAATTCAAAGAAGTACGTTTTTTTTTTTTTGGAATTAAAAATTTGAAGAAGTACCTTATCGATTTATATATTTTTAGTTTTAAAATAATTAATTTAGAATATTAGGAAATAGGAGCACACCCACCTTAGTTTTGAAGTTAAAACAGAGTTCAGGAATTAGATGTATTCAGCTTTTTCATACTTTATATTTTTTTTTTTGGAATGGAAATATGTTTGAAAGTTGAGAAATTTGGGAAATTCTTCTAAAGAAAAAAGTACGTTTTATAAATATTTAATTTAGAATATGAAGAGTACGCCAAAATTCCAAATTAGTGACATTGATATGGAATCTAACCTACAATAGGCAATTTTTATGGGTTGGCATGAGCCTGTAAACCATTTTATTTACAAAGCTTAGAACATTCCATAAAGTTTTTTTTTTCTTACCACAATCGTCCATTTTATATCAAAATTTGAGTAAAAGAATCAATTGTTTTAGATGGATACAAAGTGCAATCCTATTACAACAAACATCATCCATCTAGCATCCCACTAAAGAGGTTCTATATTTGTTTTTGGTATGTTTTCTCAAATTTTAGCTTAGAACAACCATTGCCAACTGTAAACAAGTAAACAAGGGAAAACAATTATCCAAGAAGGTTAATGACAGTAATAATATCCAACCTAGAGCCAGACTAGCTAGTCCTTGTTAATTAAATCACTTGCAAAACCTTCACGTCCTCTGTATGGTTTAGAAATATGCTAACTAGTTTATAAGGAAACACTTCAGTTCCTTGGATTTGAAGTCTTATGATTGTTTTTCTCTAGATATTGTAGAAGAAGTGGTCGAAAGGCACAATATAGCACGACGCCAACACAATTTCATTCGTCCGAGTCACTCCAACAATGTGTACGCCTACCACAATCTTGCCCAAAGCTGGTTGTATGCTTTGACCATTAAGCCTGTAACTGATTTACCATTGTAGTTAATCATATTTACATAACACCTTCGTCTATTGAAAGTTCCCTCAATTTGAATAAATCTGAACTTCCAACTGTAAGGAAAGGCTTAAGTGTATTGATTCAGAGATTACAATATATATACTCATGTGCATAAGGGTTTTATACAACACTAATTACATATTTAGCCTTAGCTATACTTCTCTACTCTATACGCCCCCTCAAGATGGAGGCAGTTTCTTGACTCCAATCTTGAAATTTAACTCGGTGAAGCGCGGTGGTGGTAGTGGTTTAGTAAGAGCATCAGCGAGCTGATCATCACCCGAAATGTGAGCCACACGAAGTGTACCAGACTGAACGTTTTCGCGAACGAAATGATAGTCAAGCGCGACGTGTTTCATCTTAGAATGGAAAACAGGGTTAGCACAAAGATAGGTTGCCCCAATATTGTCACAGTATATTACCGGAGCCGACGGAAGTTCAATACCCAACTCAGTCAACAAGGAGCATATCCATTTAAGTTCTGATGCGGTGTTAGCAACCGCTCAGTATTCAGCCTCAGTGGACGAACGAGAGACACTTCGTTGCTTCTTTGAAGACCAAGACACAGGACTGCCACCAAAATATATGATATAGGCATTTGTGGACACATAGTTTGCTTTATCTCGACCCCAATCAGCATCAGGAAACGCATGTATTGTAAGAGGAGCATCACGACGCAGAAAAATACCATGGGTTCGCGTGCCAGCAAGATACCGTAACACTCTCTTCACAGCTTGGCAATGGAGGTTAGTAGGCCGATGCATAAACTGTGAAAGTCGATTAACCGGGAAGGCAATATCAGGTCTTGTGAACGCAAGATACTGCAAACTACCAACTACCATCCGATATTCCTTCGCATCAGCCAGAGGTGTACCAGAAAGAACCGTGAGCTGAGAGGAAGAAGACATTGGGGTTGGTACTGGCTTCGCATCCTGCATTTTTGTTTTGGCGAGAAGATCAGTAATGTACTTCCGTTGCATCAAATGAAGGCCAGACGAGGCGCGTATTGCTTCTATACCCAGAAAGTAACTTAAAGGACCAAGGTCCTTCAGCGAGAAACGACGAGCAAGGGATGAGTGAAAAGCACGTACTAGAGACGGTGGACCAGTGATGATGATATCATCCACGTAAACCAGGACATACACATGAGCATTACCTTGTTTGAAGACAAACAAGCTGTTGTCCCCAACCGATGTTTTATATCCAGAGTCAAGAAGAAACCGTCGAAGTTCTTGGTACCAAGCACGGGGTGCTTGTTTCAGCCCATAGAGTGCTTTCCGCAAACGACATACGTGATGTGGGCGATCACGATCGACAAACCCTGGTGGTTGAGAGACGAACACCTCTTCCTCTAAGGTTCCTTGTAAAAATGCGTTATTGATATCAACCTGTTGAATCAGCCAATCTTTCTTAACAGCAATTTCCAAAACAAGGCGAATCGTAGTGGATTTAATTACCGGGCTGAATGTCTCGGAGTAATCAACCCCATATTCCTGATTGAACCCACAAGCTACCAACCTAGCCTTGTACCGAGCTATCGATCCATTGGGATTGTATTTGAGTGTAAAGATCCACTTACAGGAAATAACATTCTGAACCGATGTGGGAGGTGTGAGATCCCAAGAGTGTTCTCGGAGCTGAGCATTGATTTCTTCGACCATAGCAGCTCGCCAGTTGGGATCTCGTAATGCAGCCGCTACGGTTGTCGGAATGGATGGTGTTGTGACAACAGCAAGACCGTACTTAGGATTCGGTTTGTGAATATTGTTTTTGGATCGTGTGCGCATAGAGTGAGGTATCGGAGGCGGAGGTTGCGGTGGCGAGGAAGCAACTGTCGATGTGGAAGTTGCAGAGGAATCCGATCGAGTAGGAGATGGATCTATTGGACTTGGAGCGATATGTGATGGGCTTGACGAAGATGGGCCTTCGGAAGAAGAGGGTTGAGTTGGACCTGGAGAGGCCCGTATCGAAGAGTCATCGTGAACTCTCTTTGTTCGTGTCTCGTGAGTCAAATCAGCAGAAGTCGACGACGAAGCCGGAGACGAAGTCGGAGACGAAGTCGGAGAAACCACGGATGGCGAAGACGTGGAATCGGGAACCGCAGAGGAGTCAGGATGAGAATCATTGCACGGGGGTGAGTCCGACGGAGGCAGAGAAGAAACCGGTGGCTGCGAGACCGGAATCAAAACCGAAGGAGAAGAAGACGACAATATCGGTGAGGAGACCGTCGTGGACAAGGGAGTCGCAGAGAGTGGGAACCGATTCTCAACAAACCTCACATGACGCGATGTATAAAGCCTCTTAGTAACAGTGTCAAAACAGAGGTAAGTACTCTGTGTGAGTGAGTAACCGAGAAACAGACACGGTGTCGAGCGAGGCTCAAGTTTGTTGTTTCGATATGGGCGTAACCAGGGATAGCACTCACAGCCAAAAACCCGCAGTTTGAGATAATTCGGATAGGTGCGGAACAACTTATGATACGGAGAATCACCTCCAAGAACATCGGTAGGCATCCGGTTGATGAGATAAACCGCCGTAGCAAAGGCATACGGCCAGTAGCTCTGTGGGACACAGGCATGACTGAGCATAGCGAGACCTGTTTCTACAACATGTCGATGCTTTCTCTCCGATAAACCATTGTGCTCAGGCGTGTGAGGCGGCGTGGTGAGGTGAGAGATACCGTGTAATGATAGGAATGGGCGCAAGGCAATGAACTCACCACCATTATCAGAGTACAATGTTCTAATCCGCGTTTGAAACCGATTCTCAACCAATTCTTTAAAAGCAATGAAAACATCTTTGACTTGGGACTTGAGTTTCAATGGGTAAAGCCATGTATATCTGGTAAAATGATCAACCAAAATAAGATAATACTTGAAGTTTTCAGAGGAGGTTATTGGAGAGGACCAAACATCTGTATAAATGTATTCAAGTGGTTGAGTAGAAGAAATTGTATTTGTGGAAAAAGGGAGTTTATGACTCTTACTGATAAGACAATCGGAACAAGATAATTGTTTTTGTGTTTGTGTAGAAGAAGATAGAGGTAATGAAAACTTAGAAACAAGAGTGTTTAAAATAGATAACGAAGGATGCCCAAGTCGAAGATGCCAAGATGAGATGTCGGTTTTGGATGTCACAGACGCGGAGAAGACATTGATGGTATCACGATCAACCGGCCACTCATATAGTCCGTTCTTAGTTCTGCCTTGGAGTAACCGGACCCCCGTGTTTAGATCCCTCACCTGAAAGTAAGCATGATAGAATTCCACAAAAACCTTATGAGCATTACATAAGCGATATACAGAGATAAGGTTCTTGCAAAGATGAGGAACATATAGAACATCTTTTAAAGCAAGAGAACTAGAAGGTGTAGGGAGTAAGGCGGAACCCGTATGTGTGATTTTTAAACCAGAACCATCGGCAATCTGAACCTCTTCACCGCCGGAGTATGGTTGATGTAGGGCAAGGTTTGATAGATCAGATGTAAGATGGTGAGTGGCACCGCTATCCATCACCCAATTTGCCGAGTTGTACGGAGGAATAGTAGCAACGTTAGCATGCGGAGTCCCATGCGAGCCAGAAGACGGAGAGTATCCGCCACCAGTAGGTTGAAAGCCGCGAGCAGAGGCAGACAACTGAGAGCACCGCCGGGCACTATGACCAAAGACACCGCACAGCTGACAACGACCCTGGTAACCTCGACCTTGGCCATTGCGTGGGTTGGTAGAGGAACTACCACGAGAGGAAGAGCGTTGAGAGCGGGAGTTGTTGTTGTTGGCATGACCATATGGCTTGTTGAAGACAACATTTGCCGTGACAGGCACGACAGAGGAGATGGAGGCATTGGATTGAAGCTTCAACTCGAAGTTAATAAGCTTTTCATGAATCGCAGCCATGGTGGGAGGGGTATCACGACCCTCGATTTGATCAATGATCGATTTGTAATCGTCGGGTAGACCACTAAGAAGATACTCGATTTGTTCCTCATGTTCATATGGTTTACCAAGTGCAGCAAGTTGATCAAAACGAGAGACTAACCCTTGAACATATTCATCAATTGTGCGAGTACCTTTTCGCCAAAGTTTGATCTGTTCCCGTAGTTGCTTGATATGACCCCAAGTTGGCTTGGCATAAGTGGCAGAGAGAAGACTCCAAATTTGGGCTGTAGTGGAGGCCTTAGAGAGGATTGGCTGAAGCTNACTCCTCAGCTTCTTCACAATCTTCGATTTTAGTCTTGAACTTTTACTTCTTGACTTCTCGTCCTTGGACAACAGATCACGAATCGTTGTATCTTTCGAGTTTGAATCCTCTGTTTCAGCTTTTACTGGCTGCTCTGTTTCTTTCGGACAAGGAACCGATTTGGGAACTTGAGTTTCATCTAAAGTTTCGATTTTTACGCGGGAGATCGCGTTTTTGTTTTCGTCGGTGTTACAGAGCTTGGGGCGAGTGAACACACGCGCCGCCACGAGCTCCGTTAAGAGAAGAGCGAAGGTGGAGAGAGTGATTCCGATAGTGAGCTTCTTCTTCGTGCTAAAGGCTAGCAACGCCACTATTAAAACTTTAAACGCCATCAAAACGAACGCACCGCCTCCACCGCAAACGCAAACGTTATTTTTAATCGCGTTCTTATTCTCCGCCGGTAGTTTACCATTAACGCAATTAGATTTCTCGATCTTACTCCTAACAGATTCCCTCTTCGGGGGCTTTCCCAAAATTGTATCTTGATGATTAATCAACGAAGAAGCGTTTGGAGCGGTTTGAATCTGACGTTCGATTCGTTGGAAGCGTTTAGACGTTGGTTTCTTGAAACGATCGCGGTTTTTGAAGAAAAGATCGATCAAAGAAGCTGGGAAGCCAGTTTCGACGAACAAAGAACCGCCGCGTTTCGGAGAATTCTGAAACTCCGATATGAATCTTAAGATACGGCTCGATTTTGGTATTTTCCATGGTTGAGACATGACTCTTTAATCAAAAAGGAGAGACCTTTGAGTTGTCTTTAAAAAAATTAATAAGTTTGGGTTTTTTTTTCCTTTTTTTAAAACAAGAGAGATTGATGAAGAGTTTGGGTTAGTCGAAGCAATTTAAATACTACTATGGGAAGTGAAGAAGGATCGCAGAAAGCGAAGTTGAAGAGACCACTTTTTTTTTTTTGAGTGTGTGATTTTAAAACACGAGCTAAATGATGAGTAATTGTGGAGAAAACGGAAAGAGAGAAATATAAAACAATTTAAGTATTGTAAAGTTTTAAACCGAGTTAAGGAATTAGATTATAGTAAAGGAAATTTAGCTTTTTAATTACTTTGATTTTGTTATAAATGGAAAAGATGATTTAAAACTTGGAAAATTCTTTTAAAAAATTTAAAGAAGTACGTTAAAGATCTTTATATTTATTTTTAATTTAGTGACTTTGGTTTAAAAGTTAACACCGAGTTAAGGAATTAGATTACATAAAGGTTTAATTACTTTAATTTCTTTAAATGAAAAGATGTTTGGAAAATTGGAAATTCTTCTAGAATTCAAAGAAGTACGTTTTTTTTTTTTTGGAATTAAAAATTTGAAGAAGTACCTTATCGATTTATATATTTTTAGTTTTAAAATAATTAATTTAGAATATTAGGAAATAGGAGCACACCCACCTTAGTTTTGAAGTTAAAACAGAGTTCAGGAATTAGATGTATTCAGCTTTTTCATACTTTATATTTTTTTTTTTGGAATGGAAATATGTTTGAAAGTTGAGAAATTTGGGAAATTCTTCTAAAGAAAAAAGTACGTTTTATAAATATTTAATTTAGAATATGAAGAGTACGCCAAAATTCCAAATTAGTGACATTGATATGGAATCTAACCTACAATAGGCAATTTTTATGGGTTGGCATGAGCCTGTAAACCATTTTATTTACAAAGCTTAGAACATTCCATAAAGTTTTTTTTTTCTTACCACAATCGTCCATTTTATATCAAAATTTGAGTAAAAGAATCAATTGTTTTAGATGGATACAAAGTGCAATCCTATTACAACAAACATCATCCATCTAGCATCCCACTAAAGAGGTTCTATGTTTGTTTTTGGTATGTTTTCTCAAATTTTAGCTTAGAACAACCATTGCCAACTGTAAACAAGTAAACAAGGGAAAACAATTATCCAAGAAGGTTAATGACAGTAATAATATCCAACCTAGAGCCAGACTAGCTAGTCCTTGTTAATTAAATCACTTGCAAAACCTTCACGTCCTCTGTATGGTTTAGAAATATGCTAACTAGTTTATAAGGAAACACTTCAGTTCCTTGGATTTGAAGTCTTATGATTGTTTTTCTCTAGATATTGTAGTAGAAGTGGTCGAAAGGCACAAAATAGCACGACGCCAACACAATTTCATTCGTCCGAGTCACTCCAACAATGTGTACGCCTACCACAATCTTGCCCAAAGCTGGTTGTATGCTTTGACCATTAAGCCTGTAACTGATTTACCATTGTAGTTAATCATATTTACATAACACCTTCGTCTATTGAAAGTTCCCTCAATTTGAATAAATCTGAACTTCCAACTGTAAGGAAAGGCTTAAGTGTATTGATTCAGAGATTACAATATATATACTCATGTGCATAAGGGTTTTATACAACACTAATTACATATTTAGCCTTAGCTATACTTCTCTACTCTATACGCCCCCTCAAGATGGAGGCAGTTTCTTGACTCCAATCTTGAAATTTAACTCGGTGAAGCGCGGTGGTGGTAGTGGTTTAGTAAGAGCATCAGCGAGCTGATCATCACCCGAAATGTGAGCCACACGAAGTGTACCAGACTGAACGTTTTCGCGAACGAAATGATAGTCAAGCGCGACGTGTTTCATCTTAGAATGGAAAACAGGGTTAGCACAAAGATAGGTTGCCCCAATATTGTCACAGTATATTACCGGAGCCGACGGAAGTTCAATACCCAACTCAGTCAACAAGGAGCATATCCATTTAAGTTCTGATGCGGTGTTAGCAACCGCTCAGTATTCAGCCTCAGTGGACGAACGAGAGACACTTCGTTGCTTCTTTGAAGACCAAGACACAGGACTGCCACCAAAATATATGATATAGGCATTTGTGGACACATAGTTCGCTTTATCTCGACCCCAATCAGCATCAGAAAACGCATGTATTGTAAGAGGAGCATCACGACGCAGAAAAATACCATGGGTTCGTGTGCCAGCAAGATACCGTAACACTCTCTTCACAGCTTGCCAATGGAGGTTAGTAGGCCGATGCATAAACTGTGAAAGTTGATTAACCGGGAAGGCAATATTAGGTCTTGTGAACGCAAGATACTGCAAACTACCAACTACCATCCGATATTCCTTCGCATCAGCCAGAGGTGTACCAGAAAGAACCGTGAGCTGAGAGGAAGAAGACATTGGGGTTGGTACTGGCTTCGCATCCTGCATTTTTGTTTTGGCGAGAAGATCAGTAATGTACTTCCGTTGCATCAAATGAAGGCCAGACGAGGTGCGTATTGCTTCTATACCCAGAAAGTAACTTAAAGGACCAAGGTCCTTCAGCGAGAAACGACGAGCAAGGGATGAGTGAAAAGCACGTACCAGAGACGGTGGACCAGTGATGATGATATCATCCACGTAAACCAGAGACAGTGGGATCTCGTAATGCAGCCGCTACGGTTGTCGGAATGGATGGTGTTGTGACAACAGCAAGACCGTACTTAGGATTCGGTTTGTGAATATTGTTTTTGGATCGTGTGCGCATAGAGTGAGGTATCGGAGGCGGAGGTTGCAGTGGCGAGGAAGCAACTGTCGGTGTGGAAGTTGCAGAGGAATCCGATCGAGTAGGAGATGGATCTATTGGACTTGGAGCGATATGTGATGGGCTTGACGAAGATGGGCCTTCGGAAGAAGAGGGTTGAGTTGGACCTGGAGAGGCCCGTATCGAAGAGTCATCGTGAACTCTCTTTGTTCGTGTCTCGTGAGTCAAATCAGCAGAAGTCGACGACGAAGCCGGAGACGAAGCCGGAGACGAAGTCGGAGATGAAGTCGGAGAAACCACGGATGGCGAAGACGTGGAATCGGGAACCGCAGAGGAGTCAGGATGAGAATCATTGCACGGGGGTGAGTCCGACGGAGGCAGAGAAGAAACCGGTGGCTGCGAGACCGGAATCAAAACCGAAGGAGAAGAAGACGACAATATCGGTGAGGAGACCGTCGTGGACAAGGGAGTCGCAGAGAGTGGGAACCGATTCTCAACAAACCTCACATGACGCGATGTATAAAGCCTCTTAGTAACAGTGTCAAAACAGAGGTAAGTACTCTGTGTGAGTGAGTAACCGAGAAACAGACACGGTGTCGAGCGAGGCTCAAGTTTGTTGTTTCGATATGGGCGTAACCAGGGATAGCACTCACAGCCAAAAACCCGCAGTTTGAGATAATTCGGATAGGTGCGGAACAACTTATGATACGGAGAATCACCTCCAAGAACATCGGTAGGCATCCGGTTGATGAGATAAACCGCCGTAGCAAAGGCATACGGCCAGTAGCTCTGTGGGACACAGGCATGACTGAGCATAGCGAGACCTGTTTCTACAACATGTCGATGCTTTCTCTCCGATAAACCATTGTGCTCAGGCGTGTGAGGCGGCGTGGTGAGGTGAGAGATACCGTGTAATGATAGGAATGGGCGCAAGGCAATGAACTCACCACCATTATCAGAGTACAATGTTCTAATCCGCGTTAGAAACCGATTCTCAACCAATGCTTTAAAAGCAATGAAAACATCTTTGACTTGGGACTTGAGTTTTAATGGGTAAAACCATGTATATCTGGTAAAATGATCAACCAAAATAAGATAATACTTGAAGTTTTCAGAGGAGGTTATTGGAGAGGACCAAACATCTGTATAAATGTATTCAAGTGGTTGAGTAGAAGAAATTGTATTTGTGGAAAAAGGGAGTTTATGACTCTTATTGATAAGACAATCGGAACAAGATAATTGTTTTTGTGTTTGTGTAGAAGAAGATAGAGGTAATGAAAACTTAGAAACAAGAGTGTTTAAAACAGATAACGAAGGATGCCCAAGTCGAAGATGCCAAGATGAGAGGTCGGTTTTGGATGTCACAGACGCGGAGAAGACATTGATGGTATCACGATCAACCGGCCACTCATATAGTCCGTTCTTAGTTCTGCCTTGGAGTAATCGGACCCCCGTGTTCAGATCCCTCACCTGAAAGTAAGCAGGATAGAATTCCACAAAAACCTTATGAGCATTACATAAGCGATATACAGAGATAAGGTTCTTGCAAAGATGAGGAACATATAGAACATCTTTTAAAGCAAGAGAACTAGAAGGTGTAGGGAGTAAGGCGGAACCCGTATGTGTGATTTTTAAACCAGAACCATCGGCAATCTGAACCTCTTCACCGCCGGAGTATGGTTGATGTAGGGCAAGGTTTGATAGATCAGATGTAAGATGGTGAGTGGCACCGCTATCCATCACCCAATTTGCCGAGTTGTACGGAGGAATAGTAGC
>NC_025704.1:24388826-24393948 GCF_000633955.1 Camelina sativa | reverse complement strand
AAACCGAAGGAGAAGAAGACGACAATATCGGTGAGGAGACCGTCGTGGACAAGGGAGTCGCAGAGAGTGGGAACCGATTCTCAACAAACCTCACATGACGCGATGTATAAAGCCTCTTAGTAACAGTGTCAAAACAGAGGTAAGTACTCTGTGTGAGTGAGTAACCGAGAAACAGACACGGTGTCGAGCGAGGCTCAAGTTTGTTGTTTCGATATGGGCGTAACCAGGGATAGCACTCACAGCCAAAAACCCGCAGTTTGAGATAATTCGGATAGGTGCGGAACAACTTATGATACGGAGAATCACCTCCAAGAACATCGGTAGGCATCCGGTTGATGAGATAAACCGCCGTAGCAAAGGCATACGGCCAGTAGCTCTGTGGGACACAGGCATGACTGAGCATAGCGAGACCTGTTTCTACAACATGTCGATGCTTTCTCTCCGATAAACCATTGTGCTCAGGCGTGTGAGGCGGCGTGGTGAGGTGAGAGATACCGTGTAATGATAGGAATGGGCGCAAGGCAATGAACTCACCACCATTATCAGAGTACAATGTTCTAATCCGCGTTAGAAACCGATTCTCAACCAATGCTTTAAAAGCAATGAAAACATCTTTGACTTGGGACTTGAGTTTTAATGGGTAAAACCATGTATATCTGGTAAAATGATCAACCAAAATAAGATAATACTTGAAGTTTTCAGAGGAGGTTATTGGAGAGGACCAAACATCTGTATAAATGTATTCAAGTGGTTGAGTAGAAGAAATTGTATTTGTGGAAAAAGGGAGTTTATGACTCTTATTGATAAGACAATCGGAACAAGATAATTGTTTTTGTGTTTGTGTAGAAGAAGATAGAGGTAATGAAAACTTAGAAACAAGAGTGTTTAAAACAGATAACGAAGGATGCCCAAGTCGAAGATGCCAAGATGAGAGNAAGCTCAACAGAGATCGCACCGAGGAGACTAGCCACCAGAAGCTGATCTTGATGTACCCAGAGATCATACGGATTGGGAGCCGATGCACCGGCAACAAGAACGGTGGAGTCCGGAGCGGCAGTGGTACCGTCGAGAAAGCCCGCAAGACCGTAACCAGCAAGCAATGCACGGACCTGGCGGTTCCACATCAAAAAGTTAGAAGCAGTAAGCTTTNCGGCAACAAGAACGGTGGAGTCCGGAGCGGCAGTGGTACCGTCGAGAAAACCCGCAAGACCGTAACCAGCAAGCAATGCACGGACCTGGCGGTTCCACATCAAAAAGTTAGAAGCAGTAAGCTTCGTAACATTTGCCATGTTGATATTGTGGAGAGTATTAGGAGAAGAGGTGTTGATAACATCAGAGGAAGCCATTACAAGAGATCGAAGAAAGAAAGAAGAAAGAAGAAAAGAGAAGAAGAAGAGAAGAAAGCGCAGAGCGGCGAAAGAAAAAAAAAAATTTTAGGTCTAGGATTCACTGCTCTGATACCATGTAAGGAAAGGCTTAAGTGTATTGATTCAGAGATTACAATATATATACTCATGTGCATAAGGGTTTTATACAACACTAATTACATATTTAGCCTTAGCTATACTTCTCTACTCTATACCAACATAAAGCAAAACGACCACAGAATCCTCTGAAAACTTGTAACTGAACGTATGTAATTATACAAAACACCATTAATGGGTCTAATATAGATTCGATCATTAATGTCATAATTATTTGATGCTTCTCGAAACTATCAGACACAATGCCATTGACAACACCTTGTATTGTTTTGTTTCTCAACTGGATCATAGTATCATACCCAAGATAGCTCATCACCTTAACACTACTCGTCTCCACTTTTGGTAAGTTCAAGGATTTGTCCTGTGCCAGGGTTACAAATTACCTGAAACGTTTGCTTCATTTCCTTTTGTACATGTTTTAGACAGCTTAAGCCATTGACATCACATAATTACAAAATTTTATAAGTATATATATATCAAAAAGAAAACTCAAATGATAATTAACTAGCGACTAGAGTCTAGAGGAGACGAACAACTTACTGTCTTTTCTGTCTTTTAAGTAGGCAACCAATAGCTGCGGCAGAGCCAAGCCACGCTGAATAACAACTCAACGCTTCAATACACATCGACATCTCGAAATAGACAACCTCGATAGCTAAGGTTAAAAACAAAACCTATACAACCCGTTTCTTGTAGAGTAAACTAGAGGAACTAGGTTGCTTTTTTTGAAAAAAAAAAAAAACACAAAAAGAAACTGGAGGTGGAGAACGAAGATCTAGGTCTTAGATCATTTTATTTGAGATTGAGACCATAATATTTGTCTTGGTACACTGAAAATGAGGTTTTAGATCATTTTATTTGAGATTAATCGAGACCATAATATTTGTCTCGATAGACCAAAATGAGATCGTAGATCATGTTATTTGTGATTGAGACCATAATATGTGTCTCGAGTTTCGACACACCAAAAATGAGGTCTTAGATCATTTTATTTGAGATTGAGACATTAAGCTATTGAGAGGGCCCAACTCACACATGGTTTGTTTGTAGAGTAAAAAAAACAATGATTATGCATATTTTTGTATTCATATAGATATTCAAACTTTTGTAGCTTGAATTTTTTGGAACTAATCTTTCCCTTTTAAAAAATAATATTAATTATTATTGTTTTATTAAGACAATAATATAATATTTTGAAAAAACTGAGATTGTAAAAATTAAAATTAATACTTAGATATAATTTTGTTTGTCAACATTATGATATTTTGATAGAATCTTATCTAATTACACAATTTTTTTTTGTTTGCTTTATGATGTTATCAATTATAATGGATTACATTGTAACTATTGCTATAAGATTAAGATTATTAGTTGTCAAAAAAAAAGATTAAGATTATTAATACTTATGTTTTTCTTATTTCTATTTTATTAATATAAATATTCATAATAGTATATGTTTAGTAATAAATAAATTTATCTAATGAAAGAATTAAATCTATTTGAGATGTAATTTGATATGTTTAAATTTTTTTGATGAATATTTAATATTAATAATTTAATTTTTATCCCATCAATGGAGATATACTTTATTTAGCAATGAGGTATTTAATTTAAATTATACAATATATGCTAATATTTTGTTGGTAAAACCTATATATGTTGGTAGAGTTTTTCTCACTCTGTCAACATTAGACGAAAAGTTTTGAAGATGTCAGGCTTTGAAGATGTCAGGCTTTCAATAAACGGTTTTAAAATATCCCCTGATTGCTCAGATAATAAACCAACATTTTCAATTATTTTCAATTACAAACCAGTATGTATATTTATTTATAAAATTTATTATTACAGATTTTCTTAAAATAAAATGTTCAGCCCGCGGTATACACGCGGGTTAGTATATATATATTTGTTGAGTCTATATTTTATGTTATTAAAACCCAAACAAACTTAATAAGTTTAAAGTCCATAAAGAAAAGTCCAATAACGTGGAAACTTAAAATCAAAATTATGTTCATGTAATATCCATGGACGTGTGACTTGGGTTACACCAAATAAAAATCCCAAATAGCAAATGTAATGTAACGTTTCAATCTTCTTCTTCGTCAACCTTATTCACGAGAGACACAATTCTTCTTCGTCAACTTTATTCACGAGGCTATACCAAAAATGATGGGCCTTTTTGGATTATAAAGAGGGCCCAACTTTATGATCTCCCTTGGATAGTCAAAACTTTCATTTTGAACAAAAAAACCACTAAAATTTTGCTGTCTTTTAGTAGAAGAACTAATCTCTCTCTCCCTTCAATACATTGAAATTTCAAAATAATGTAATTTGTCATTATGTTATAATTTTGTAAACGGCGAAAAAAATTAATTATCCTTTGTACTATTCACAAACGTAATTAATATAATATTCTTGTTTTTAAAAATTTTACTTAAATACCAAAAATATCTTATAGACAAGTGGGACAGTACAGATATATTTTGAAATCCTCCGCTGTCATACAGCGCAGAGTGTACCAAAAAACGAAACAAACGAAACAATAAGGGTACCAAATAAAAACTAAAAGGACTAAACTGCAAATAATTAATTTAGAAAAGCTTATTGAAGAAGACGTAAACTATATATAGCTGATTATTACCCATTCCACAATCCCTTTTTAAACCTATTCCAAAGGACAACAAACAAAAAAAAAAAAAGGAAAAAAAAAAAGGAGTCGCCCATTTCTCTCTTTTTTTTTTCTTTGACAACATCGAGAGAGAAGAAGAAAAAAAAAAAAATGAGAGAGATCCTTCACATCCAAGGTGGTCAATGTGGAAACCAGATCGGAGCAAAGTTCTGGGAAGTGATCTGCGACGAACACGGCATTGATCACACCGGTCAATACGTAGGCGATTCTCCGTTACAGCTTGAACGTATCGATGTGTATTTCAACGAAGCTAGCGGTGGGAAATACGTTCCTCGCGCTGTTCTTATGGATCTGGAGCCTGGTACCATGGATTCCCTCAGATCTGGTCCCTTTGGTCAGATTTTTCGTCCTGATAACTTCGTCTTTGGCCAGTCCGGTGCTGGTAACAACTGGGCCAAAGGTCATTATACCGAAGGTGCTGAGTTGATTGATTCCGTTCTCGATGTTGTCAGGAAGGAGGCTGAGAACAGCGATTGTCTTCAAGGTGCCAACCATTTTTTTTTGAATCTCGATCTGTTTTTTTTTGTTTGAATCTGATTATTGCATCGTAGCCGCGTAGGAAACGAGAACAAACGAAATCGATTTAGGTCTTTGTTGATTGAGATGGTTTTCTGTTATGTACATTTTTGTGATATATATATATGGTTTTGTTTATTGGATTTTTAGGTTTCCAAGTGTGTCATTCGTTGGGTGGAGGAACCGGATCTGGAATGGGAACTCTTTTGATTTCTAAAATTAGAGAAGAGTATCCAGATCGTATGATGATGACCTTTTCAGTGTTTCCTTCTCCTAAGGTCTCTGACACTGTTGTTGAGCCATACAATGCTACTCTCTCTGTGCATCAGCTTGTTGAGAACGCTGACGAGTGTATGGTTTTGGACAATGAGGCTCTTTACGATATCTGTTTCCGTACCTTGAAGCTTGCTAACCCTACCTGTGAGTATATTAT
>NC_025704.1:24381204-24387831 GCF_000633955.1 Camelina sativa | reverse complement strand
GCTACTCTCTCTGTGCATCAGCTTGTTGAGAACGCTGACGAGTGTATGGTTTTGGACAATGAGGCTCTTTACGATATCTGTTTCCGTACCTTGAAGCTTGCTAACCCTACCTGTGAGTATATTATTTTACAATCTCTTGTAACTGGTTTATTCATGTGATGTGATGTGATTTGAGTCCTGACTTGTTTTGTTTCTTTTGTGTGTTTCATTAGTTGGTGATCTTAACCACCTCATCTCTGCTACAATGAGTGGTGTTACTTGCTGTCTTCGTTTCCCTGGTCAGCTAAACTCTGACCTTAGGAAGCTTGCTGTGAACCTCATCCCCTTCCCTAGGCTTCACTTCTTTATGGTTGGTTTCGCTCCATTGACATCGAGAGGATCACAGCAATACAGTGCCTTGAGTGTCCCTGAACTGACCCAGCAGATGTGGGATGCTAAGAACATGATGTGCGCTGCTGACCCTCGTCACGGACGTTACTTGACTGCATCCGCTGTGTTCCGTGGAAAGCTGAGCACCAAAGAGGTTGATGAGCAGATGATGAACATCCAGAACAAAAACTCATCATACTTTGTTGAATGGATCCCAAACAACGTCAAGTCCAGTGTCTGTGATATTGCACCAAAGGGTTTGAAAATGGCGTCCACTTTCATTGGTAACTCAACTTCAATCCAGGAGATGTTCAGGCGTGTGAGTGAGCAGTTCACAGCTATGTTCAGGAGAAAGGCTTTCCTTCATTGGTACACAGGAGAAGGCATGGACGAGATGGAGTTCACTGAAGCAGAGAGCAACATGAATGATCTTGTCGCAGAGTACCAGCAGTACCAAGATGCTACAGCCGGAGAAGAGGAGTACGAGGAGGAAGAAGAGGAGTACGAGACTTAAGATGTTGTCTAATGGCTCCCTTGGATTCGTAAGCTGTGTAAGCAAGCAGCATTCTCTTTCTTCTCTTTCCCTCAACCCTGAATTTTTTTCCGTAATATCTCTTTATTTCGTTCATGTGTGTTCCTTCTGTTATTGAAACCCATTCTCGTTCTGGATTTGTTTAACTTTTGCGTGTATTGCTTATTGTTTTTGTCAGTGGAAAAATATTGCTTTTGTTCTTTCAAGTTTGTGTCGCATTTTGCTCAGAGCTTTCATTTCCCTACTCGAAACATACACTCTCAATTTCAAAGTAACTCTATAATAGTGATAAAAAAAAATTCATTTCTTCAGTTGTTCAAACTATACATCATTTAGTGTAGTAATTAGTGGTAGTAATTGTCAAGCTTAAACACTTCGTTGACCTATGGAGAAGATTCTGAAGCAGTTCTCTGACATGCTTTTTCGTGATCTTCCCTTTCTTTGATTAAATCTGCACACAACTTCCTTGCTTTGCTTGTCATGCAATCTCCATCACCACCACCACTGATGAATTGATGCAGTTCGTCAATCAAATTCTGACCCAGTGTCTTCCCTTTAGTAGTCGAGGCTTCTGTTTCAACGCTCTTCTCATAATGATTCCCAAACCTTAGCCTTCGAGCAGCATCAACTGTCACATTCCATTTTCTCTGATCTACTTCCTCATCTCCTCCCCATTTACATTCCCGGGGTTGTGTAATCAAACCTGGCGAGTTTTGTTCAACCGATTCAGAGGAAGCATGTGAGTTCGTCTTGTAAATGTTATCCACTTCTGTGCTAGTTCCAGCTAGAGCCTCGGTTTCTTTCATCACACTTGAACACCTTGAAGAGATGTTATCTGCAGAGCTACTTCTCAACAATTCTTCTGGATTATCCGCTACTTTGGGACGTTCTCTTTCTGCTAACATATCATTAGCCCGTTCAAAAGACTTCCAAAATGATTCGTTGCTTCATTGATTCCCTAGAGACTGTCTTACATCCTCAAGCAGAGATTTAGCTTCCAGGATTCTCTCCATACGTATCAAACAGACCGCAAGATTGCACAGCTTGTTATTGTCAGGCTCCAAAGACAAAGCATTCCTATCACAGTAAAAACCCATTTCACATGTTAAGGCAATGAAAACAATAACATGTTTAATTATAAGCTCAATGGTCGTCTGTCACACAAACCTGTAATACTGCTCTGCAATTCCATAGTTATGAAGCTGTAAGTGAACCCAAGCTAAGTTCCCTAGAATCCTATATTCAACAAAGTCAGAGAAACTACTCTTAAAGCGGAAATAGGAGATATCTGTAGTGGTGGGAATGCACAAACTTCAGTTCTTACCGCGCTTTCTGTTGCTCAATAGTCTTGTTGTTCTGCTTCCCTCGGTTTCTTTTCGCAGCAATGATCCTACCACCATAGTGCGTGTCTTGTTGCTCAAGTGTTTTCAGTTTGTGTTTAAGTAACTCTGCTTCCTCTTGAATCCTCCCTGACTTCTGCAAAACTCACCAAACCAATCATATTTGTTACATACATGAGCATAGAAGTAGCTTCACAATAATTAGTCATCAGACTGAGAAAGTTGTTTATACCTTGTAGAGGTCAAGTAACAAGTGTTAAGGATACACAATATCATGACATTAATATTACGATATCTTCTTCCCTTGTATATTAACTTCCATATCTGTTAGACCTAGAGGCTCTTACGAGTACTGTATATATATGTTCTCTTGTAATTACTCTTGAGATATACAATAACATTCTCTCCTTACATGGTATCAGAGCCTATCGATACCCTAATTCATTTCTCTTGCAGCCGCCTCTCTTTCTGTTCTTTCGTCTCAGATCTCTAATTTTCTTTCGTCTTTTCCTATTTTTTTTTTTCTCTCTCTATCGTTTCTGTTTGCCATGGCTGCTGCTGCCGAAGCTGTTGACACCACTCAAGGTCTTCTCAACATCAACATGATGAACATTACTAAGCTCACCTCTACGAACTACATGACCTGGAGTCTTCAGGTCCATTCCCTCCTTGACGGATACGAGCTTGCTGGCTATGTTGACGGATCCTCTGTTCCACCAGATCAGATGCTCACCAGCACCAACCCACCAACACCAAATCCAGCGTACAAGATGTGGAAAAGACAAGACAAACTCATCTACAGTGGTCTTCTGGGCACTCTCTCTCCGACTCTGCAACCGCTGGTGTCCAAAACCAAATCCTCTGCAGAAATGTGGAAAACGATCTCCACAACCTATGCCAATCCTAGCTGGGGACATATTCAGCAAATTCGCCTGCAACTCAAGCAAGCTTCCAAAGGTGAAAAATCTATTGATGATTATATGCAATCTCTTACCACTCGATTCGATCAACTGTCTCTTCTTGGCAAACCCCTTGCGCATGAAGAACAACTTGAGTACATCTTTGGTGGTCTCTCCGAAGACTACAAATCTGTTATTGATCAAGTGGAAGGTCGTGAGACTCCCCCGTCAATTCTCGAAGTGCATGAAAAGCTCATCAACAAGGAGGCCAAGCTCTTGGCCGTCGCTCACTCCACCACAACTACGGGACCAACCTCTGCTCATATCGCCACCTCTCGTCCTGGTAATTCTGGCAAACAGTCTCCTCGCCAAAACCAGCACTGGAACAACAACAAACAGAACACACGACAGGACACCCGCATGACACGAGGATATCAAGGTAAGTGTCAGATTTGCGGTGTGTTTGGTCACAGTGCAAGACGTTGTTCGCAACTCCAGCAACCGCGTCAATACGGCAATCAGAGTGGTATGTTACCATCTCCGTTTCGTCATTGGCAACCGCGAGCCAACCTCGCACTTGGTCAATCCCAGCAGACAACTCCATGGTTGCTTGACAGTGGTGCCACTCATCATATGACCAGCGACCTCGGCAATCTCTCTCTCCACCAACCATATCATGGCAACGACTCTGTTCTCATTGGTGATGGTTCGGGTATTCCAATCACTCACACTGGTTCACTCTCCTTATCCTCCCTCTCTAAACCATTATCCCTTACCAATGTTCTATGTGTTCCTAACATTCACAAAAATCTCATTTCTGTTTACCGTCTTTGTAACTCTAACGAGGTCTCTGTTGAATTTTTCCCTGCTTACTTTCAGGTGAAGGATCTGATCTCGGGGGTCCCATTACTCCAAGGGAAAACTAGAGGGGAGCTTTACGAGTGGCCGGTGTCTTCATCTATCATCCAATCCTTCTTTGCGTCCCCATCCTCATCCCATCCCTCTTTAAAAGACTGGCACTCTCGCTTAGGCCACCCCTCACACTCTATTCTTAAATCAATTGTTTCCTCTTTTTCTCTTCCTCATTTACAATCAGATGCACAGTCTATGTTGTGCACTGATTGTGCTATCAATAAAAGCCATAAGCTACCTTTCTCTCACACCTCTATTGTTTCAAATAACCCACTCGAAATTATTTTCTCAGACGTTTGGACCTCTCCAATTCTATCTATCGACAACTTCAAATATTATCTTGTCTTAGTTGATCACTATACCCGCTATACCTGGATCTATCCCCTCAAAACAAAAGCTCAAGTTCGAGACACATTCATCACCTTCAAAGGCCTGGTTGAAAACAAATTCAACAAACGCATTGGTACCTTCTACACAGACAACGGAGGGGAATTCATAGCTCTCAAGTCATACCTGTCTGGTGCCGGCATCACTCACCTCACCACTCCACCTCACACTCCTGAACACAATGGAATATCTGAAAGGAAACATCGTCACATAGTGGAAACCGGTCTATCCCTTCTGACACACGCTGGAATGCCCAACAAGTATTGGACTTATGCCTTTGCTGCTGCTGTATATCTCATCAATCGCCTTCCCACACCAGTCCTAAACATGGAGAACCCGCTACAGAAGCTGTTTGGCACAGCCCCAAATTACACAAAACTTCGTGTATTTGGGTGTCTATGTTTCCCATGGTTACGTCCCTACACCAACAACAAATTAGAAAATCGGTCAACACCATGTGTGTTCTTGGGCTACTCTCTCACCCAAAACGCATATTTATGTCTTCAACCTACCTCTGGTCGGATCTATGTCTCCCGCCATGTCCGATTTGACGAACAGAGCTTTATGTTTCGGAGTCCAGGCTCTCCAATCGCACCCACCACCGAATCTCCATCTGACTTCTTCCCACATCCTGCTGCCGTTGTCATTCCGTCAAATACTCTTTCTCCTCCGACACAGCCTCAACCCACACCGCCGTCACCTCCTTTGCCACCACCGTCGCCACTCGTAACGCCACTTCTTCCCGACCCCTCGAGCTCGGAGCTTCACCGGACAGTACCTAGGGAGACTGACAACAGAGATCGTGTTAGTGCTGCAACAGATGGACCCTCACAAACCTCACAAGCCCACCAACCGGCCCAACTACGACAATACACTCGCCGTATCTCATCTACAAATCCGACTCCTCAAGCCCGTCAACCTTCGTTACAGCCCATTAACAATCCATCATCCACAAACCCAAATCCACAACCTCCTATTCCATCAAACCCGAGTTCATCTCCTCAACTCCCAATTAATCCTCAACCTCAACCGCAACCCACTCCTGATAATCACCATCCGATGAAAACACGCCGGAAAAACAACATCACCAAACCAACCTCAAAACTCAACCTCTCTGTTGCCCTATCCAAACACATTCCACCAGAACCCACAACTGTGAACCAGGCTCTCAAAGACAAGAAATGGAGAGGAGCAATGTCAACGGAGATTGATGCTTTTGCTCAAAATCAAACCCTTGATCTAGTTCCTCGACAACCTCACTTTAATGTCGTTGGTTGTAAATGGGTGTATAAGAATAAGTTTCTTCCTAATGGCTCTCTTGGCAGGTGCAAAGCGAGGCTCGTTGCTAAAGGCTACTCTCAGCAACTTGGACGTGATTACACAGAGACATTCAGCCCCGTCATCAAATCCACAACGATTCGACTCGTTCTAGATGTTGCTGTCTACAAAGCCTGGCCGATCAAACAGCTTGATGTGAACAACGCCTTCCTCCAAGGGACTCTCGATGAAGAAGTTTATATGGAACAGCCTCCCGGGTTTGTCAACACTGACTTTCCCACTCATGTCTGTCGTCTTCGGAAAGCTATATATGGACTCAAACAGGCACCCCGGACATGGTACAATGAGCTTAGAAATTACTTGGTCGGTCTTGGCTTTGTCAATTCCCTGGCGGATACATCTCTCTTTGTGCTTCAGAATGGAAAAGATTATGTTTATCTTCTTGTTTATGTTGATGACATATTAGTCACAGGAAGCAGTGGAGCTGATATCACTCGGATTCTCACTCTCTTGGCTGAACGATTCTCTGTCAAGGACCCTGAAGATCTTAACTATTTCCTTGGTCTAGAAGCACACCGCACATCAAAGGGACTCCATCTCTCTCAAAGGAAATACATTGTCGACTTGCTTCATCACTACAATATGACAGATGCCAATGCTGTCACTACACCGATGGCCTCGTCTCCGAAGCTCACGCTCACCACAGGAACACCACTCTCTGATCCAACGACGTATCGCAAGCTGGTTGGAAGTCTCCAATATCTTGCCTTCACTCGCCTCGACATTGCGTATGCTGTCAATCGGCTCTCACAATTTATGCACAGGCCGACAGATATCCATTGGCAGGCAGCCAAACGAATCCTTCGTTATCTTGCTGGCACTCCAACACACGGCATTTTCTTCTCTGCTA
>NC_025704.1:24378418-24379392 GCF_000633955.1 Camelina sativa | reverse complement strand
AAGTTATCAATGGAATCTTGGGATTCAAAAGGGCAGAGATATCGATAAGACTTGACAGCTTCGATTCCTTCATTGGTTCGATCCAACTGGTTCATAACTAGAGCCATGTCTTTCAATGCACTATCAACTCGATCTCCAGCATTAATCGCAGCCCAATACAACGAGATTGCTCGATTCAGGTCTTTAGAAACCAACTGTTCTTGAAAACAAATCCAATGTCAATAACAACAATAAATTCATCATACACTAAAAAAAAAAAAACTTAAATTTATCAAATTGATTAACATTACCTGAGCATGTTTGGCTCTCACGTAAGGAGAATCACCAGAAGGAACCTTGTGGAACGATTCTTGATTCTTGATCGAAGACGTTCGTTTTCTCTCTGACATTGGCATCGCAACGTAAACTCTTCTCTCCGTGTTCTGTGACGGTGGTGGAGTCGAGAAACCTCCTCCCGAACCACGACGGCTCTCGCGACGTGGCATACCGGTTTACAACCGGTATGTAAATATATAACCCATTTCGATTGAGAAAATCAATTCGGTGTAAATCCAAACCAAACCATATTTTTACTAGACGATTAGAAACGACATCATTTAACTGTATGAGATCAAAGTGGGCTTAAATTCTTATGACAATATAACCCATAAAGCCCATCTCACCTTCGTCCCCAATTTTATTAGGATTCATCGTTGACAAGATAAAAGACCTGAAGATCTTCTTTCATGTGGTGGAGTTGAGTGTTATGACTTATGATCGTATCACTCCTAAAGCTGAACATAGACTTGAACGTTTCAAGAACACGAGCTTGCCTTTAAGGTTACTACAAGTGATGATCTTGTGATTAGACGTCTCGCTAAGGATGATAAAGTTACTGTTTAGGTTTGTTTCATGGGTTCATCCTCGTGATCTTGTGATTATTAGATGTCTCGCTAAGGGTTATATTATCGGTTTTGGGGTATAAGCCAAAGGAT
>NC_025704.1:24337085-24373221 GCF_000633955.1 Camelina sativa | reverse complement strand
AAGTTATCAATGGAATCTTGGGATTCAAAAGGGCAGAGATATCGATAAGACTTGACAGCTTCGATTCCTTCATTGGTTCGATCCAACTGGTTCATAACTAGAGCCATGTCTTTCAATGCACTATCAACTCGATCTCCAGCATTAATCGCAGCCCAATACAACGAGATTGCTCGATTCAGGTCTTTAGAAACCAACTGTTCTTGAAAACAAATCCAATGTCAATAACAACAATAAATTCATCATACACTAAAAAAAAAAAAACTTAAATTTATCAAATTGATTAACATTACCTGAGCATGTTTGGCTCTCACGTAAGGAGAATCACCAGAAGGAACCTTGTGGAACGATTCTTGATTCTTGATCGAAGACGTTCGTTTTCTCTCTGACATTGGCATCGCAACGTAAACTCTTCTCTCCGTGTTCTGTGACGGTGGTGGAGTCGAGAAACCTCCTCCCGAACCACGACGGCTCTCGCGACGTGGCATACCGGTTTACAACCGGTATGTAAATATATAACCCATTTCGATTGAGAAAATCAATTCGGTGTAAATCCAAACCAAACCATATTTTTACTAGACGATTAGAAACGACATCATTTAACTGTATGAGATCAAAGTGGGCTTAAATTCTTATGACAATATAACCCATAAAGCCCATCTCACCTTCGTCCCCAATTTTATTAGGATTCATCGTTGACAAGATAAAAGACCTGAAGATCTTCTTTCATGTGGTGGAGTTGAGTGTTATGACTTATGATCGTATCACTCCTAAAGCTGAACATAGACTTGAACGTTTCAAGAACACGAGCTTGCCTTTAAGGTTACTACAAGTGATGATCTTGTGATTAGACGTCTCGCTAAGGATGATAAAGTTACTGTTTAGGTTTGTTTCATGGGTTCATCCTCGTGATCTTGTGATTATTAGATGTCTCGCTAAGGGTTATATTATCGGTTTTGGGGTATAAGCCAAAGGATTTCGCTGGACAGTTCAATCTTAACAATAACAACATGTGGGGAATTGTGAAGCCGATCGTTGATCAGTGTATGAAGCTAAGCGAAGGAAAGTATGTTCTGGTGAAGGATCCATCGAAGACACAAGTTGAGGATTTACTTAATTAGTTCCGGCTGATGCATTTGAAGATGATTATGTGGAAGAGCCTCTCCCTGAAGATGAACAGGTTCAGCCACCTGTGGAGAACACTAAAGTAGGAGCAGAGACTAATGGAGCTTCCTCTACTAACGTAGCTGCAGAAGATAAGAAACCCGTTGATCAAGTCTGATTTTGAGTCGTGTTCTTGAGTTAATATTTAAAAATGTTCCCAAATATTAATTTTTTTTTTCTCTACCTTTCTTGGGTGGAGTTTGAATATTCCACCTTTCCATCAATGTGTTAAAACATTTATCTATCTAGGTTTTGAACTTTCAGCTCCTCTTGGTTTCTAAAAAGCTCTGTTTACTCTGTTCACGAGTTTATCTTGGTTCCTATTTTCCTCGTTAACTAAAGTTTCATATAGCAGAAATCTTGATTAGAGGAAGCTGAGCCGTGTAGTGTAGACACGACACAGACACTTGGATGTCTGAAATGATCATTTTATACAGATTGGATAGGGTTATAAATATCTGCATAGCATTAGACCACATTTATATTATTCTCTCGATTAATATGCAGGATTACATGTGTCCCTACTGTTACTGCCAGCCCAATCACTGCAAATGTACAAATGGATTGGTTTCTATAGTAGTCCCATGGACGGGAAAAAAAAATGAAGACTTACACATAAAGGTGTGCATAGGGAAAATAGTAAATAGTAAGTGCTGATGAACCTTGGGAGAATCTTGTGAAGTGAAATAGGAGAATCCATAAACTCTTATTCAAATAAAATCAAAATTAATTTAATGTTATTTATAAGTTAATAATTAATAGAAAAGAATAAAGATAAAACTGGAATTTTTATTTTGTTAAGAGATCGTACGTAGGTATGAAGATGACAATATGTAATACTTTGGATATTAAATTACACGGTTTTTTAAAACTATGTATTATTCTTCCAACCAAAAAAGACCAGGTATTAAACTTCCAAATAAAAAATAGATGAAGTATTTTTTTGGCTTTTTTCCCTCTGATGATAAGAAGCATGTTGAACTCATTCTTGTTTCTACTTATTATGCTAGTATTTCAGATCTTTAATAGTTTATGGCAACTTTTTAAAATCGAAGTAAGGCAGGTAAAAATTCATTTGGTTGTCATTTTTGCAAAATTTTTAGTTTGGTTGTATTAGTAAAACCGAGTTATTATAATTTTTTTGAATAAAATAATATTTCTTTAGTCTTTATTGAATTTCTTGTTAACATTTTTTTTTTGTGTTGTGCTTACATTGATCTCTTGATAGTTTTACAACAAAAGTTTTGTTGAATTATACGTTGAATGGCTAGAGATTATGAACCAATTTATGGTTTTTGATTTCATTCTAGTTAATTAGCCATTTATGATTCCAATAAAAATCTATTTTCTAAATAAATTGAAAAACCATATTTTAGGAAATTTGGCTTATTTGTTCACAGAATCTAAAAATCAAATATTGGTTGGTTTCTTATAATGCTTATGTGATATTTTATTTTTTAAAAAAATTAAGCCCAAAAAATAACTAAAAATTAAAATATAATAACTTAAAAATATTTTTAAAATATAACTATAGAAAAATCCAAAACCTAAACGAGTTACCATTCAAGTTATTATCTTGGTTTTTGATTTCGATTTAGTTAATTAGCCATTTATGATTCTAATAAAAATAGATTTCCTAAGAAAATTGGAAAACCATATTTTAGGAGATTTGGCTTATTTGTTCATAGAATCTAAAAACCAAAAATTTGTTGTTTCTTAAAAGGTTTATGTGATATTTTATTAAAAAAAAAACATTTAAACCTAAAACAGTAACTAAAAAATAAAATGTAAAAACTTAAACATATTTTTTAAAAATATAACTATAGAAAAAACCAGAAACTAATACCAATTAGAAACTGTAAAACATTCAATAGTTTACAAGCTTTCTCTCTCTTCTCTCTCTAGATCCTTCAGAGAGGGAAAGCTTTTCGACAGATCTCTTCCGGCGGTGATTAACTTTCATAGTTACATCGGCCGGCTCCTGACTCCGGCATCGGTGGCTTCTTAGCACCCTTGGCTGGCTTTTGACTCTGGCGATTTTGGTTTTCATAGCGAGACCGGCCGGCTTTGTTTGTCCGGTTAAATTCCGGCTTCTATATCCATCATTCTCTGGCTACTGTAGCGGTGCTTGGATGGATTTTCACTGGTGTCGTTGGCTTCCTCAGCAATCTCAGCCAGTTTGGATGGTTTTTTTTTTGCTCCGGCATGTGAGTTTCTCTCTCTTCTCTCTCTCAAATTTTTCAGAGAAAGAAAATTGTACGGCTTTGCTTCCGGCGTGTGTTGGTCCCTTCGATGATGTCATGTCCGGCTTGATCCCGGTTTGAGTTGGTCTCCTTGGCAACGCTAAGACTGGATTTTGTCTAGATTTCACCATCATGATTTCTCGGTGATTCATCTAGCTTTTGGATCCGGTTTATTCCGGTTAAGGTAAATTTCTTATGGCAATGAATTCTAAGATGCTCGATTTTAAAGAAAGAACGTATCTATGGGTATGCTTTGCTGGAGGGTATCGAGTTTCGACTTCAACTTCTAGTCGGAAGAAATCTCAAATCACAAAAGGCTTGGAAGTTCAATAAGTGCATCAAGATCTGTTATTCATAAAAAATCTGATCTTATGGTATTTTGGAGAAGATTCAAGCAAAGCAGAACTGAATTGTATCCTCAGTAGGAATCAGAGGAGATTCAGGTTCTGTTTTTGAGAATCATTAAGTTCTTCATTTTTATCATACCATTCTGTCTGTGTCTCTCTTTTTCCGGCGAATGATTCGTCCGGCGTAGACATGACAGCGATGACAAGTTGCACAGGTGTCGATGGAGTCGTGCGGCAAGTTTCCACCGAGCTCTTCAGTTTTCCTTGCTTAAGGGTTTCTTTATTGGGTTTGTGGGCTTTTCTTTTAATTGTTGGGTTGTTCTGTACTTTAGTTTTTTGGCTGTAATATTGGCCTGTTTTAGGCTTAATCAATAAAGACACTCTAGTGACAAAAAAAAAAAACTGTAAAACATTCATGGCCTAAAACTTTCCAAAATGATACGAACAAAAGTTTGTGGTGTTCTGCGTGCTTCTCCTATATTTGATTACTTTAATATGTTGCGAAAATATAATTTTCTTATTTGTGTTATCAAACTTTTTGAGTTACCGTACATTATTATGGGGTTAATGAAATTATCTATATTTTCAGAAATTGATGTATATTATGCAGCGCAAACTTATGAATGAATAAAGTACTTTTAAAAGAAACGTGGAAAAATTGTAACCAAACCAAAATATTAGGTTAAGATTGTTTAGAAAATCGCAAACAGAAAAACCTTATTTGGATTGGTTTAATGTGATCCATTGGTTACAATTATTGGTTACAATTGTTTAATGTGATCCATTGGTTACAATTGAGGGATCCGGGGAAGACTAAAACCAAAAGCATAGCATTGGTTTATTAAAGGGAAAAGGGCCATTTCATACCCGTACATACCCCAAAAGTGCGAATTGCTGCCTGTACAAACAAAGAGTGCCAATTTATACATGTACCATAATACATTTCAAATTTCATACCTGTACTCACAAAATTGAGCCAATTACAAAGTCTACATTAACGGATTTAAGTCAGCTGTTAGAGATGCTGACTCAGAATCCACGTGTGTATTGACGTGCCATCGAAAAATCAAAACAACGTCGTTTTGATATGTTTTCTTCACAAAAAATTATGGAAAATTCACACTTCGGAGATTCGAACCCGTGATCTCGAACATTTCCAGCGTAGGACTTAACCAATTGATCCCACAACAATACTCAATAATAGCATACAAATATATTCTTATAAACCTAAGGTAGCATCTAAATCGAAAAAAATTGTGGGAAATCCACACTACCGCGGTTCAAACCCGCGTTCTCAGACAATAATAGCGTAGGACGTAACCAATTGATCCCACAACAATACTCGGTTATATCACACAAATTTATCCTTATAAACCTAAAAAATATCTAAGTCCCAATTAAATGAAACGACGTCGTTTTGAATTGAGTTCGATAAACCTAAATAATATTCTTCTTCTTCTCTGATACCGAATTACAGTGATCGAACCTAATTACAGAGTATAGTGCCATAAATGTCCTCCTCTCCTCTTCAGATGCTGAATCCTATAAATCGCCGCCCTAAACGCCTTCGCGTTCACCGTCCAGCCATCCCCTACTCCTCCATAGTCTGTTATCGAGATCTTATTGTTTCGGTACCGTAACGGCACTATACCGGAAGACGTCACCTCCGAATCGCCCAACGACAACGAAGAAACGATTAGACATGAGAAGAGTAGAGGAAGAAGAATATTATTTAGGTTTATCGAACCCAATTACAGAGAAGAAGAAGGAAAAAAAATCCCAAATCGCGATTTGAGAAAAGAAGAAGAACCATAGGATTTTTATTTTTCCCCTAATTCAAAACGACGTCGTTTCATTTAGTTGGGACTCAGATATTTTTTAAGTTTATAACGATAAAGTTGTGTGATATAACTGAGTATTGTTGTGGGATCAATTGGTTATGTCTTATGCTATTATTGTCTGAGAACGCGGGTTCGAACCGCGGTAGTGTGGATTTCCCACAATTTTTTTTCATTTGGATGCTACCTTAGGTTTATAAGAATATATTTGTATGCTATTATCGAGTATTGTTGTGGGATCAATTGGTTAAGTCATATGCTGGAAATGTTCAAGATCACGGGTTCGAACCTTTGGAGTGTGAATTTTCCACAATTTTTTGCGAAGAAAACATATCAAAACGATGTCGTTTTGATTTTTTGATGGCACGTCAATACACACGTGGATTCTGAGTCAGCATCTCTAACAGTTGACTTAAATCCGTTAACGTGGACTTTGTAATTGGCTCAATTTTGTGAGTACAAGTATGAAATTTGAAATGTATTAGGGTACATGTATAAATTGGCACTACTTGTTTGTACATGCAGCAATTCGCACTTTTGGGGTGTGTACGAGAATAAAATGGCTCTTTTCCTTTATTAAAGGTGTAGTATAAAACGGCGTCATTTAGGTAAAGTGTGAGAGATTAGAGCTTAATGGGTTTCATAAAAAGGCTAAGGATGTTTATGATAAGATAAAAGCCCATAGGTCCATCTCGAAGTGGTTCTCAAATTTAGGGTTTTCCGAGTTGATGATACACATCTTCTTCTTCTCGACAAGATAACATCTCTCTCTTCTCTCTCTTCCTCCGGTCGTCCTAGTCCGATCAAGCAGTTAAACCGTGCGTGTTAGGAGCCAGGAGCTTCAGCAAGCGACGGATCTGGTCATCAGATTTGTGTGCGGTGGTTGGAGAAGAGAGATGGGCCCAGATGATCCGTTTGGCGAATCTAGCCAAGCCCGAAGATGGTTTGTTCGATCTCTACCGTGCGTCCGACCGTAGCTGATCCCACCCAGCTTGGTATGAAGTCCTTACAGTGCGCCTGATCGTAGCGGATCCCACCCAGTGACGGTTGTTTCGTACAATTCAAAATGTTCCTTAAGGTGAGTCCGATCGTAGGTGATCCCACCTTCCCATTGCAGTTAGAGATTCCGTTCAATTTTTGTTAGTCCTTACGGTATGTCCGATCGTAGCTGATCCCATCCCATTGCAGTTAGAAGTTCATGAATTCAAAATCTTCCTTATGGTGCATCTGATCGTAGCTGATCACAGCCCGATGAAAGTAAGTTTATATCTACTCAATCCTTTAGCTTTCCCTCTTCAGCTCAATTTGTTTTTTTTTAGTTTCCCTCTCTAAATCTCTCTCTCTCTCTCCCCCCATCTCAATCTCAAATCCTCTCTCGTCAACAATGGCAGAAGAAGGAGGAAAAGCTAAACAGCAGACCTGGACTCCGATCAAAGAAGCTGTGGATGATTTTTGGACAGCTTTTCTCACTCCACCTCAAGGCCATTTGCTCTCATGGAGCATGACAAGAGATTCCCAGATGAGTGAGTTTGATTTTGATTTTGTTTGTTAGGTTTGTGTATTCTTGTTTTCGGATTTTTGATTTCTGATCATAATTGTCAACTTCTCTTTCTCTCTCTCCCTACGCTTGTTGTAGCTTCCTCCCTGGATTCATGGAAGAGTTGGAACTACGCCGTGGCTTGAATCCATCGGATGATCCAGTGTATAAGGCGATGGCTGACCTCGTTGAAGAGTACGATCTTGGCTGGAATCCATCGGATGATCCAGAGTATGAGGTGATGATAGTTGTGTATCTTTGTTTTTTTTTGTTTTTAATATCTGTGAAATCCACTAACAGATCTCTCTCTCTCTCTCTGCTTGCACAGACTCCAATGAAGATCATGAACCAACATTACAAGGAGCTTAGAGAGACAAGATCAAGAAAAAGGAAAGAAAGAAGAGGGGGAAGCTGACGAAGAGGGAGGAAAAGGAAATGGAGATTGAAATTGTCCCTACAGCTCAAGAGATCGAAGAAAACAAGAAGAAGATGAGGAAAAATTTGGAAGTCTCTCAAAGCCAATATGAAGAGTCTCAGAGAGCTCTTGTTCGTTCCAACAAGTTTGCAAGATATGTGACTAGGTATGCAGCCAAGGTTAAGAACGTCACAAGTCAAGGCTAGTCACTTTTCTGGTATAAGTCTGTGGTCACTTTTCTGGATTAAGTCTGTGTAGTGTTACCTATATGGAATAAGTAGTGTTTTGATATGTTTTCTTGCTAGTGTTACCTATATGGAATAAGTAGTAGTTTTTGATATGTAGGCTGCTACTGTTTACTAATCAACGTTTTCTTGCAACTGTTCTTCTTCTGTTCAACAATATAAATATCAATGAAATTGTGCTTCTCTGCTGTGGCTAATTGATATGCTAGTGAGTTTATTGCAATTTTTTTGTTCTCTTCTTGCTGATTAAATATGATTGCTGTGGAACTGTTTCTCCACTTATACTAACTTAGTCAAGAGAGTGAGTTTTGGTCATGGTTTCCTGATTTATATATTCTCCTCCAAGCAAGTTGTTTAAACTGATATCCCATTATTTGGTCTTCTTTTGTGTTCAATACAGCATGGTCAGCTTGCTTAAAACGAAATACCTTTTTTTTTTTTTTCTTAACAGTTCACAGCTTTAATTTGCCATCTATCTCAAGTTTTCCACTATGTATATATCTAAACAGTGCCATCATCCTCTTAGGAACAAAGATCAGTTAACATTTACTGTTTGTTTTGACTGATATTATTATTCTTTTACCCTAGTTTCAAACACATTCTGTTGCATCTCTTGTCACCCAACACATTCTGTTGCATCTCTTGTCACCCAACACATTCTGTTGCATCTCTTGTCACCCACCCTTCAAGGATGTTGATACTATTATAGTCTCTACAAAATTTTTTAATGCATGCTTCACTAGTTTCACTGCCTAGTCTTTGGATGTTTAGCTCCTGTCCTCCTCCTCACCTTCATACACTGATCAACGATCGACTTCACAATTCCTCACATGTTGTTAGTGTTAAGATTGATCTGCCTTAATACCCCAAAACCGATAATATAACATGGTTAATGTAAAACTCTGATTAATGTAAAGGCTCTTCCGACGTTTCATGAACAACTAACAAATCTAGCGGTGACCCTGAGTCCTGACCCATCTCTCTTATCAAAGAAAAGCTTATTCCCAACACGTTGAATCACAAGATCCCAAGAATAAACCGATCTAGGAGCACATATAAGCGCAGCTAGAATCGCATCAGTAGCAAAAACAGTAGCTTTATCATCTTTAGGTAGACGTGACGTCTAATCACAAGATCATCACTTGTAACCTTACCTTAAATCTCCAGTTCTTGAAAACCAAACCCTTCCTCCATACAGTTAAACTCGTTTGAAGCAAATCCTTTTAGTAAAATCATGGTATGGTTTGGTAAGGAATTTACCAAGCAAATCCTTCCTCCATACACCGGATTGATTTTCTCAATCGAACTGGGTTATCTTAGACCGTAGATTTGATAAGGAATTTACGTATCGGTTTACAGCCGGCCCTTGATTTACAAGCGTTTGGGAAACTGAATAGACCCGTCAAGATTCAAAATTTTATAAGATGTGATTAAATTACAAATTTGTCTCCGTCTCAAATTAATTTAATTTAGACCAGTGTTCAAGAAAGTGCTAGGCGGTATCTGGGCGGTGATCCAGCGCCTAGCGCCTAGAACGCCTAATCGGGGTCTAGATGGGTTTTAGGCGATTTAGGCGTTTACAACATAAAACATTATATATATAAAATTATGTTAGAAAAATAAAAATAAATATAAATTATATACAAAATTAAGAAAAATACATTTATTTAAGTTATATTAACAACATATAAACATTTATAATTACGTATATAGATATAAAACTTAATAATTTAAATATATATAGTTAAAAATCAAAAATAAATATTAAAATTAAATTAATGTAATTTTAAGCAGTTTAGGCGGTTATGTAGGCGCCTGCTGAGCGCCTAGCGCCTAGACGACGCCTAGGTGGCCGCCTAGCGCCTAGACGACGCCTAGGCGGCCGCATAGACTGCTTTCTTGAACACTGATTTAGTAAAACAACCGGACCCGTTTTTTTTTAAAATAAGTACAATATATAATTAAGCATCTCATACTACTTAATTAACCACACAAACCACAATTCCTCATTAAACCGATAACAACCAATATGCACAGCGGAAACATACCAACATACAGAACCAACACATCATCGATGCAATAACATTCCTAAGCATTCTATCCATCAACCTAGCATAACTCTATCCAAGGTTCCAACATAATCAATATAACCAAGTCCAACAACACACAACCGAGACCCTAGATCATCCTCCTCCTCATCGCCATGATTCTACACTACACAATACCTGCACCACAAACACAATGAGATGCGTGAGTATTACCAAAAATACCCAGTGAGACGATCCTCCCATCTACGAGCTATACACACAAGCAAATCAAGAGTACAACCACAAATAAAACATAACAAACCAGACATTGAACAGAACATCCAATAACACATTCATCACACCTACACAACTTCACACAAAACAAGTTATACAACCCAATCGCTTAGATAAGCTCATGGTCACGCACTCACCTTATCAAGCTGATTCTAACAACAAATACAACCAGGAGAAATTCTCCTTGCGTCTGAAACAGTCCAGAAACGTCCTACAACAAGTGACACAACCAAAAACAACCTTGAAGCAAACTGGACAGAAACATCAGAAAAGAACAATCTTAAAGACGAAACCCTAAAATAAAAACCAACCGTTAACTATCAAATCCCTCCGGTGAAAAGCTATTCCGAGACGTCACGAAGCTTCCCACAAAATCTCGTGCCGATCAGAAACCAGACGAGACCACGATCTCAGTTACAATCCCCGATAGTTCCAACTCGCGTATGAGAAAACGTGTCTCACGAAACTGCACATAACTCATCGAGTTTAAATCCAAATCCACTTCTGTAAAAAGGAGAATGACGATGAAAGGCTTGAGAATAACACTACCAAATTTCGTTACCTTTGACAACGATTTGATATATCTAAACTGTTTCTTCCCAAACCCTAACGATTCTGCTCCTTCTCCTTTAATCTCCTTCACACCACAATAGGCTCTCTCCTCTCTCTATATCTCTTTCTTCCTCTCAACACAAGTATTGAATAACAGCCACGACCAAATAGAGAGAAGAGGCGTCCATTTCATTATAAATATATCACTTAGGGTTTCCCAAAACCTGCTCTAAACCGGGTGAACTTAAACCAAACCGGGCAATTTCATGATTTCACATAAATTGATCGGTTCTTCCACTTTTCTTTGGGACACGGGCGTTACACTTGTCTCCCTCTAACAAAAGATTCGTCCTCGAATCTGAGAACATTGTCCCTCCACCAAGGACCTCCGTGCAACCGTCACTACGGCCCGCACATTCCCCGACCGGACTGAATACCGTCAGTAAAGGTTTTCCGTGCAACTGTCGCAACAGCCCGCACATCCATATGACCCAACGGTCCACATAACCCTGGCCCCACTAGTCAAGACAACCCAAAACACGAGATCAATCCCGACCTCCGAGGTCTACATCCAGTCACTACGCTCATAACCACGTTCTAGACATTGTTTGCTCTCTCACTCATACATTCTTAGGTCGCAACCTTCGAACTGCACCGCCTGCACTCTCAGACCGTCGTCCTCGAGCCATACCGTCTCACTCTCGGATCGTCACCCTCGAGATCTCGGTACCAGGGGAACTACTCATCCCCTCCGGGGAACTAATCATCCCCTAGGAGAACTAATCATCTCCTCTGCCGCCCTCAGGGTCGCAACCCATCAAGCCCGCGGTGCACCAGGGGAACTAATCATCCCCTCAGGAGAACTAATCATCTCCACAGGAGAACTAATCATCTCCTCTGGAGAACTAATCATCTCCACGTGAGCAAACAAGTCCTAACGTCAATAAGCATCTCCCGACGGGAACTACCTCATGTGATTCACGTAAAACATCGCAATGCACTACCAATCACCATATTCTCTCACCAGAATATCACCACCACCATGACCACTCTTCAGGCCAACTCAAAACATCTCAACCATTTGGGTGTTTGCACACGCTCTTTCCATAAATAGACAAGCTTTAACTATTCATAAAACTTCTCATTTTTAGAACCCACACATCTCGTAGCACCGTAACACCACCAATCAAAAATCTTTGAGAACCAATCATCTCATCTGTGACCACTCTTCAGGTCAACCTCTAAACATTCCCGCCACTCCAGGCATTCCACATCCCCTTTCCAAAAATAGTCAAGTCCTATCTATTCATAGAACTTTCTATTTATGGAAACTTCCCTTTTCTGGAACTTTTTATTTTTCCTTTGCAACGACACTTTCCATAAACAGCAAAGCTCTATCTCCCTAAACACTTTCCATATTTAGAAACTTTCTATTTATGGAAACTTCCCACTCCTAGAATCACATAATCCCTTAACCCATCCCTCGTCAAAATTTCATAAGAACTAATCATCTTATTAAATCTGCAATAAGGTCATCTCGGTCTGAGCAAAACCTGTTACCACACTCACAGAACCTGCTGGACCTCCAACAACACCAGTAAGCACATCGGCCACACAATGTCTCAGAAGACCGCCACACACGGGCACACACTAACTCAAAATTCCGCCACAAAGGCCACACAAGCCCCTCCAAGGCACACACCGCTAAAAATTGACAAATTCTAACTTCCATAAAACTTTCCATTTTTAAAACTTCCCTCTTTTGGAAACTTTCCACTTATAGTAAATTCTATTTCGGGAAACTTCTCTCAACACCACCGCTTCACGAAAATTTCGGACTCCGAACACCACCTCATCTTGTTAAATAGTGGCACTCCAGCCACTCTAGGCGAAGTAAGTCTCCAACTTAACTTCTTGGAAATCCCTTTCCAACACATCCACTTTCACAAATCACCGCCAACGGTATTTCCCGATACCGGCGTGATCCACCAATTTCCAACAACTTGTCAATAGCCAACTGCACCTCCCGTACAGAAGCTAAAAACACTACACAACTAACAACACATAAAACAACTTACAGTGGAATCTCATTGAAGGCTCGAAGAGGATGATACTAGGACTCCATACCACATACAAATTGACTAACTACTCATAATCAATTCCATCACACATCAACATGTATCAAGCAACAGGAAAATATTCACCCAATTAAATTCCTAACCGCTCTAACCATCCACTTAACCATCCTAGAACCGTAAAGGCTCTGATACCAAATTAAAACAACCGGACCCGTTTTTTTTTAAAATAAGTACAATATATAATTAAGCATCTCATACTACTTAATTAACCACCCAAACCACAATTCCTCATTAAACCGATAACAACCAATATGCACAGCGGAAACATACCAACATACAGAACCAACACATCATCAATGCAATAACATTCCTAAGCATTCTATCCATCAACCTAGCATAACTCTATCCAAGGTTCCAACATAAACAATATAACCAAGTCCAACAACACACAACCGAGACCCTAGATCATCCTCCTCCTCATCGCCATGATTCCACACTACACAATACCTGCACCACAAACACAATGAGATGCGTGAGTATTACCAGAAATACCCAGTGAGACGATCCTCCCATCTACGAGCTATACACACAAGCAAATCAAGAGTACAACCACAAATAAAACATAACAAACCAGACATTGAACAGAACATCCAATAACACATTCATCACACCTACACAACTTCACACAAAACAAGTTATACAACCCAATCGCTTAGATAAGCTCATGGTCACGCACTCACCTTATCAAACTGATTATAACAACGAATATAACCAGTTGAGACTCTCCTAACGTCTGAAACAGCCCAGCAATTCCCTACAACAAGCCACACAACCAAAAACGACTTATAGCGAAACTGGACAGAAACATTAGAAAAGAACAGTCTTAAAGACGAAACCCTAAAATAAAAACCAACCGTTAACTATCAAATCCCTCCGGTGAAAAGCTAGTCCGAGACGTCACGAAGCATCCCACAAAATCTCGTGCCGATCAGAAACCAGACGAGACCACGATCTCAGTTATAATCCCCGATGGTTCCAACTCGCGTCTGAGAAAACGTGTCTCACGAAACTGCACATAACTCATCGAGTTTAAATCCAAATCCACTTCTGTAAAAAGGAGAATGACGATGAAAGGCTTGAGAATAAAACTACCAAATTTCGTTACCTTTGACAACGATTTGATATATCGAAACTGTTTCTTCCCAAACCCTAACGATTCTGCTCCTTCTCCTTTAATCTCCTTCACACCACAATAGGCTCTCTCCTCTCTCTATATCTCTTTCTTCCTCTCAACACAAGTATTGAATAACAGCCACGACCAAATAGAGAGAAGAGGCGTCCATTTCATTATAAATATATCACTTAGGGTTTCCCAAAACCTGCTCTAAACCGGGTGAACTTAAACCAAACCGGGCAATTTCATGATTTCACATAAATTGATCGGTTCTTCCACTTTTCTTTGGGACACGGGCGTTACATTTAGACACAAGTTACAAATTTGTCTCCGTCAAATTAGTTTCGTTTAGACACAAGTCCTTGTATTATATCATTATTTTGATTAATTACCCTTTGTTAATTGAAGTCCAACTCTATATATATACAAGGTAATATTCCGCGCATATGCGCAGGTTGTTGTATTAGTTATGTTAATTTATTTTACTTTATGTAATAATAATAAAACTATGAGAACTTTCTGAGAAGGTATTATTAATAAAGTTTTTTAAAATGATATTTCTGAAAATAGTATTGAAAAAGATGTAATTTTGAAATTCTCCTTAAAAATACATATATAACAAACAAATTTTCTAAATGTCAATAATACACTTTATTTATTCAAATAAAAAAATATTACCGGTTATGTAAAAAATATTGTTAATGATAAAAATAATAATTTACTATGATATTCAAAATTTACCTACAACATTTACTAATTAAATTGCAAAATTATTTTTGAAGTATCAATTAAAAATCCCAAATAATAATTTAATTTATAATCTCTTTTATTTTCACCTTAATTTAAGCTATATTGCTATGTTAAATTCTAATGATTTCCTCTTTGTAGGAAAATTTTAGGAAATGGAATATCAAATTGTTTTTTGTATAGAATATCATTAAATTACAAAATTTTGAATTAAAGAAACATTATAATGATCATTATATAATTATATTTTTGATCACAAGAACTAACTATAATGATGAGCATACAAATTCTTTAAAAAAACAATTGGAGGTAAGAGAGAGTTAAAATTTTTGATATAATAATTATATTATAATAGTTAACTTTGTTAAAACATTGCATACTTAAAAAAAAAAATATATATATATATATATATATATATATATATATATATATATATATATATATATATATATATATATATATATATATATATATATATATATATATATATATATATATATATATATATATATATATATATATATATATATATATATATATATATATATATATATATATATATATATATATATATATATATATATATATATATATATATATATATATATATATATATATATATATATATATATATATATATATATATATATATATATATATATATATATATATATATATATATATATATATATATATATATATATATATATATATATATATATATATATATATATATATATATATATATATATATATATACATGTATGAAGATGATTTCTTTAGCTTGATTCCCTCATTGGTCTTTGGCTGAAATTAGTGTTGTTGAATCTGCATCAATAATTGTTTTTTTTTACAGCCACCAAAATTTTATTATACATATGTAATTGAAAATTTAAAATAATAAGAAGAGAAGAAAGAAGGAAGAAATACATTAAAAAAAGAAATAAAACTGAAAAAATTTAAGATAAATCCAGCAAAATGTATAATCATACTCTTACCATGAGTTTTGAATTTATGCAATAACATAAACATAACAAAGAAAATATTTAGAATTTATGATATGGTGGATGATGATGTGAGAATGATTATTTATAAAATTTCAAGGGTGGAAGTTACATTTCTAAAATAATTTAATTAGAAGAGTTACAATTATAATTTATAGTGTATTTGAGTGAAAATGAATGGAAAAAGTCAATTCATAATTTATGTAATTTCAGTTACAATTTAGTAGTAAAGTGTGGATTTACTATTACATTTTTATTCAATTAAAATAAATATAATTTTTAAGAAATTAAATGCTAAATGGACAATAAGGAGAGAGTGAAACCTTATAAAATCATATGAAATGCAATAAAAATCTCAAAGATTAATTTAATTAAAAAATTGAAAACAATGTCAAATATATATATATATATATATATATATATTAATACTTTCAAAATTAAAATATAGAATCAAACTCTTACAACACATATGACATATAACAACATTTGATATTGGTGGGAGAGGAGGAGAGAATGATTACTTATAAGATGATAATCCAAATTAGATCATGGAGATGAATCTTTTAAAATAAGAACAATGTAAATATATATTGTGTATTCTCTAAAATTAAAATTTACCACTAAAATTTTACAATGATATTTCATTTGGTTTTTTGTAACCTATACAACAAAAATAAGAAATCGAAAACAAAAAAAACGAAAAATGATTTGGGGTATTGTGGAAAAGAATGAGAAAATGAGCTAATGTGAAAATGAAAAAGTAAAAGAATGCTAATATGAGAGAATGAGAGAATGAGAGAATGCTTATTTATATGATAAGAATTAGTGTAAGTTACATTTAGAATAGAATTATGAGAGTTACAATTATAATTTATTGTGTTTGAATGAAATTGAGTAGTGGAATATGATTAATGCATAATTTATTTTATTTTCAGTTATAATTTTATTTTAATGTGTGATTTAAATATATTGTGTTAATTGGGTCTTAAATATTCTTTAAAGCAATTAAACAATTGGAAAGCAAATAAAAAATAAAAAAGAATTAGAAAACATTAAATAAAAATCAACCAATAAAGAGAGACCAAAACTTACTTTTATATATATGATTCCCTCCGTTTCAAAATATAGTATGTTTTAAGCAAAACACGCAGATTAAGAAATCTTTACTTTTAACAAGTTCAACCAATCAAAAATAATACTGCATAATATAAAATACTAAACTAATCTAAAATTTGCATTGAAATTTGAAAACATCCTATATTTTGAAACAACAAATTTTTCCAAAAAATCTTATATTTTGAAACAGAGGGAGTATTTTTTTTTTCACTCTCTTCTTCAAAGAAATGTTCAAAACTTTGGGTTTTAACTCCAGTTTTCCAGGAAAAAATTTCTCATTCAGTCTCTTCTCTTCTTCCGGCTCGGAATTGTTGTGGGTTCTTGATCTTTAAACAAAAACGCTCTACGGAATCAAAGAATCTGACATCAGAAACGTTTTTTCTCGAGAAAACTAAAGTTAAGTCCGTGAAAAAATTCTTGATTTCCCCGAGAAAATCGAAGAAGGATTCACGCTATGCCGCGTCGCGAGAGCCATCGTGGGTCAAGAGGAGGTTTCTCGAAATACAGCGAGAAGTGCTTGTTAGGAGCGCAAAAATCAAATTGAGAAAATATGCGAATCATATATATGAAAGTAGGTGAACTCTCTCCCTCAGCTTGACACGTCAGCAAGCAAGAGAATGACACGTGTAACTCTTAAAATTGGTTTACCTTCCATAGGTTACATCTATTGGTCTTCTTCCGCAATTAGGGATTCTAAACTGCTAGGTAGCCAACCTAACGTCGATTTGTACAGAAAATCCCTTCCACTTTTTAACAATCAACATAAATTGAAAACGCCTTCATCAGTGAGATTCTTAAGATCTCTCACTTCGTGTAAATAGCATTCCCCCCTTTGAAAACCCAAACATCCTCACAACAAAAATTGCATTGCTTCTCACCAAGACGAAGAAGAAAGTATGCCGGAAAATAAAAGACTTGCTGAGAGAGTGCCGAGACGGCCCGCTGGTACAGAGTAATCTCGTCGATCAGTGATGGAGAATAACTTGTCAAGATGCTTAACAAGTACGTGTAATTCTTGAGGTTCGACCATTGTTTCCTATTCTTTAGGAGCTACAGAATTGCTATAATTGCCTGCTATGTCTTGAGGTTATGCATCTATAGTTCTACTCTTTAGTATTATCCCCTGCTTTTATTTCTTAACTTTTGATTAGGATATCCCAAATTTGGCGTTTACAGATTGGATTTTGATAAAGCATGTATTGTGAATTTGTGATGACTATTCTTACAATGAAAAACATGTACCATGCCTCCAGGTTTATATTTTCCTCACTTCGAAGCTCGTCGTGTCTGCACATATTCAGAATTTCGGGAGATAAAAGCTTTGAGTATTTTTGATACTAAGTAGACTCATCTGGTAGGTTCATAGATTTTGTTGAACCATAACGGTTTTTTATGAGGCATGTTGCCTTCATTCTTAACTTATACCGTGATTCTTCTCAAGTGTTCAGCTGGATACAGAAGCAACGATGGAATATATATTGCCAATAGCAAAGTGTACGTTTGCAAGCGGTGATGTGGAATAAGAAGGGTCATACCAGAGCGGTGTGGCTGTTTCAAAAATAAAAAAACGAGTCTTTGCCTAATAGATTATTGTCCATAAAGGAACCATGAGTTTTGAAGTCATCATTTTTCTAATGATTATTCTTTCAAGACCGAATATTATTTCTCCGAATCATGGAAAAGGGCATACTCCTTTGCATGGTAGATCTTACTACCAAATGATGGAGTGTTTGGGTGCAAGTTTGGTATTGTCTTTTTTACTAAAGCTTATTTGTTGTATATAATGCCATTCTATTTTTATGGTATATGGGCATTCATTTGGTTATATGCTTGTGGTTTGAATTGCTTACCTGTTTCACTAGAAAGTGCTTATGTCTTAAGTATGCAAGATAGATAGTTATTTGATGGAGCAAGAAAGGTCTAAATGCAAGCCATTGTTTATTTATCTATTATTGTTGTCACGTTGATTGGCGTAGTCTCTAATAGAGGAGAACAGGTTTGTGATGGTAAAGGAAGAGGAAAACGCTTCAGAACTGCCACGTCCTAGACCAACTACTGCTTCCCGTGGGTCGAGGCATATATGAGACAAGACGTGCGCTTCTCCATTTGAAATATGGTGGTTGGGTCTATTCTTTATCTCCATTTTTGTAACAACATATCATTAAAAATAAAAACAAAAATTATGATGCATTTTGTTATATTCACTCGAACATTACAATATCAATTAAAAATTTGTGTTCGATCTTAAGTTTATTTCGTTTAAATTATCTTCATTTTGACTCTGATGTGTAGTTTCTTAAAACTCCTTTCGATTAGATTGCTGAGATTCATTTTTTTGAGACTACTCACAATTTGAAATCATTTCACTCACTTCTACGTTACATGTTTCTTTAAACATCTAATAAGATCTATCTAAGCTCCATCATGCTATTGATGACATTTCCAAAACTTACAATATATAAAATACACTCTCCACTTACAATGTAATGATCGATGGATTAAACTATGTTGGTCATTTACTCATTTTAATTGAATTACTAATACAACTTAAGGAGCAGAAATAAACCTAAAAATAAAAGGAGTTAAAAAATAATAATTGTTGGAAAAATGATCATCACTATGCAAAACGAACAAAAGGTACACGAAATGTAGAAGACATCAATGTTCATTGCAATATGAAAACAAAAACTGATGTCTATGTAAATTTGAACTTTCAACATTAGCGCATGAAAACAAAGATTAGAAGAAAATATCTGCATACAGTTTTTTTAACAAAAAGTAAAAAGTATGAAATTTATAAAACTTAAACTGCGCGTAGCGCGGGTATTCATGTAAATAATTAAACAGTTTTTAAAAAACAAACAAATACATTACAAGCAATGACTTAAACCGAGTAGACAACCTACTAACGATTAAATTGGAAACTGTTATCTACAAGAGCAGTAATAAATACGAAGTTTGGAACTACTAAACCTTTTCATTTTCTAAACATCCAAATTATTAATAGCGCAGACTTTGGAGAATATTAATACACAAATACAGTAGTGAAATACTAATAAATTGAAATAAATACATATATCCATGATTAGGTTGTAACGACTCAAAAGACACATTAAATCCCATAACCACGATTAGGCCGTTACGAAGCTACATTACATATGTGGACATTACATAAACAAAACTTAAACACCAAGCCATACTGTTTATATTTATTAGTTATACAAAAATGTTTTGAACTTATATATCATCAAAATTCAAACGTTATGTTGTCCACCATTACCAATATAAATAGCATCACACACATTCTCAAGCATAAACCTTCACATTCTTAATTAGTGAGATAGCAGGTATGTAAATCTTCAAAATTTAGGTTTTGCCTTTTTTTTTCTTAATATAAACCCCGTATGGACTACTTGAAAATTTATCCATGGCAGGTTAACTAATAAATTGATTTTCTATGTATTGCTAAATCAGAATCATAATCACTCTAAAGCAATATGGCTGTAAAACAATCACCATCTACAAAAGGACAACTTGAAACCATTGATATAAACAAGCTTACAATCGGAACTTCTATACATCATATAACTGTGCGATTCATGCGTATGTGGGAAGCTCATAATTTTAAACGAAACGGTGAGCTTATGAGCTTAGATCTCCTTCTACTCGATACGAAGGTACGTACGCCACAGATAGAATTATACTTACATTATTATTTTTAAAGAATTATTAGTGTTGTTAAATTTAACTCTTAAGTTAATTGTTTTTTGATTTAACCCGTGAAATAATTATATCTGTAAATGTTATCATGAGGTATACTGCAGGTTAAGTTCAATTACATAAGTTCAATTTATTAGATATAGCCCGTGAAAGAATTATTTTTACATTTTTTATCAGCATATTAATAACCATTAAAAAATTAATTGTTTCATATCAGACAGTAAAGTTATTCTCAAATATTAGTTTTAAAGGAAAATAATAAATATATTGTATATATATATATATTTGGAATATGTTATTAAGTGTAATAATTTTTTAATATAAAAATTGTTTTAGGAAATTATAACGCAAATTGTTAGAGATATTTTAGGAATCCAATTGTTTTTCTTTTTTTGTGCAATTTTTTAGGGATTAAATTTGTAAATAAGTATAATTCAAAGGTTAGAACACCAAATTTGCTTAATAAATTTTAATATAGATAATTCAAAAAATTGCTACAACTTAGTGTTTTATTTACTTCAATTTAAATATTTTTTAACTTGTCAAAATAATTTGGGATTTTTAGCAAACAATTGAACTCTGTAAAAAGACAATGTGGTTAGGTTTTGTAATTATAATTACAGTCTCACTTTACCAATTTAAAAATCTTATGCAAAAACAAATAAATAAATAATGTAAGAAAATTTAAATAACATTTTTTCAATTGTCTTATTAGTTTCTTCTAAAGTTATTAACGGATTATTATGAACCAACTTAGTAATACAATCAATTGATTTGACTAATTACTATTTTATAACTTATGTCCCATTTCAATTAGATACAACTGATGTACAAGTTGCTGACTGCTGCAGATGAAACTGTTGCGGCTGAAAAGATTGTGTTTGATATTGTTGTTTGTGCGGTTGTCGAGAAAAAGGAATTAGTATCCTACTATTCTTCAAGCATCTATTGCTGAGTTTGAAATATCAGTTGATGCGTCGATATTAAACACACAAAAACATAAAAAATTATACACAAACCATACAATAAACAAATGTCAAAATACCAAAAAACAAAACCAAAAAAATAATAACATAAACGAAAACAATAACCCGCACGTAGTGCGGGCTCCCACCTAGTTATATTTAAAATAACAAAATTATGAACGAATTACAACAACATAATATTAAGCAGAAAATAAATCATGGAAGCGAGATATGATATCTCTTTAATTCAATAAATCGGCCGTAAGTGCTTTCGGACAATCATGATTTATGAATCTCAGGATACAACCGATCACGAACTATAACAGTAGCACACCAGTAATAGAACTCAAGCGAACAGATATACGTTATACTCTCAAGACTACTAAACTAAGAACTTACTTTGACTAAGCAAGGGAGAGGGAGAGAGAGATCTTCAGAGGAAGGAGTCTTTGTGTTTTTGAGTGTGAGAAATAATGAGAGACTATGTCTCTATATATAGTAGAAGGAGGGAGGAAGAATATATTCTCGGAGTACTGCCCAAGTTTGCTTGGAGTTCACACCAAGTCTTTCCAAAAAATTAAATGAGCCTACAGCAGTTTCAAGAGCCCAAAAGCCCAAGAGTCCAAGAGGCCATGGTCCGTTTCCGATGTGAGACTTTTTCCTAAACATCCCAAGTAGCTCACTTCACACTCCTATTTTGCATTCAAATCAACTCCGTTTTGGACGTATGAGTATACCATCTTGTAGTACTTGTTACCAGCTTTCCATTGCACTATTGACCCGACAATTCCGATCAGCCATTGGGCCGGAATTGGGCCGGAAAGTCGCCAGAAAGTAATTGTACTAAAACCTGCAATTTTCTAAAACTTGTTTCTGAAAATTCAGTTCTAACAATCCCCCACATGAATAGAAATAAGTCTAAACATATAACTAAAAGACTTAACCCTATAGACTGAAACTACTAGCTAGACTAGACAGACTTTCGAGAGTATATGAGAAAACTAACTGTATCTAAGTTGTTGGCGTTTTTCAACCTTGAACCGACTCATTATTATACATGTCGAGTTTACTCGGCCAGATGGTGAACATGATGTCTTGAACCATCCGGATTTATATGTAAACTTAGACAGCAGGCATAACACAGCTTCGTTTTCTCGTAGAACGAGATTCTCTATTGTGTTCATTGTGGCTGATATGCTCAAATTGTAATACCCTAATGGTACTAAAAGCCTTACAGTTGTAATACTCTAGGGGTCGAATCCGCAGAGACTCTAGTTCACACAATAAACTTATTATTCTTTTAATTATACTAAATCATATTAAATTAAAGACAATGCAAAAACATAATTAAAAGTGTTGTAAATTCAAAGGATCAAAGAGCTAGGCCTAGGAAATTTTTCAGGAAACTACAGAATATTAAATCAATAAATTACTAGGGTTCAAGCAATTAAAAATCAGATCTAGAACTCTAAACTCTTATCTAAAATAATTAAGTTCTCACTGCAAATATTATCTAAATTTAAAACCAGAAAATCCAAATCTCTTTGCAAAATTCTAGGTAATAAATCAGCTTTCAAATCAAGTTTAGATTGTTCACAAAATCACTAAATCAAATCTCTTTGCAGAAAGTAATTTTGCTCATCAAAAGGTTTTATCAGGAAAATCAATTATATTCTCATATCAATTTATTTTCCTAAAGTATTAATTCTAGGTGAGCAATCAAGAATCAATATGAAGAACAACCTAAGATGAAGATCACAGAAGATAATGAACCCTAAAAATAATAGATCTAATAAACCATAAAAACCCTATAAAAAAACCTGAACCTAACAAACAAACTACTCAGACATGTTTAATAAAGCACAAAACATCTTTCTGAATAATAAGCAATTGATATTAAGAAGTAAGAAGGGAGTTCAAGAATCTTCTCTCTACAGATGAAATCAGATTCATCTCTCCCAAAAGCTCTCTCAAAAAGGTGGCTGGAATCAAAATTGCTAGAATAAAACTTAGGTCTAAACAATGACCATAAAAATCCTATTAATAATCTAAAACACGTCTTGGCCTTAATTACAAATAAGGAAAACTTGGGCATATTTTGTAATTCTTCTAAAGCTTGTGGAGACAACTTCCGTTTGGCTTTGTGGCAGCTGCATCGATCAATGCTGAGGGTGCATCGGTCGATGCATAGTCTTGATCTCGTCTCCCAACTTCGTTGATCAGCCTTCATGCTTTGATTATGCTCCAAATCGTCCTCTTTTAGCTTCTTTATGTTCCATCCGTGCAATTGAGTACCTAAACCTATAAAGACTCAAAAACAACCTAGAAAACAAATCAAAAGACTCAAAAACACACTTATACCATGGTTAAAAACCACAAAAACTATGATATATCAGTGGCCTTGAACATGCCTGGTTAATCATGAGTGAACTTAGAGAGTATAGCCTCATATATTCTCCTAGAAACGGCCCCATTTCACACTCACAAGGTGATTTTATAAGCTGCTTGTATTTAAAGAAATATCCTGTAATTATTTCAAATATTTTACAAAGCCACATTTCAAATCATTAAAAGCATATGCTTAGCCTCTAACATAAATGAAGCACTTTACATCATTTTAGGAACTGGGAAAAGACAAAAGTCTCTTAGTGCTTGTAGCAGATTCAGCTTGATTTATTGTCCCTTAAACCTAGGTTATGGAGTCTCCAATCTGAGTAGGTGTGGTTACCATCAAACCTCCTCTTAATTCGTAGGCTTTAAACTCATTCCTCCTGATGACTTTATAACTTGATCTCGCGCCAAACCTTTTGTAAATGGATCCAATAGGTTTTCTTTCGTATGGATGTAATCAATCGTAACTACACCAGTTGAGATAAGTTGTCTAACAGTTTTATGTCTCCATCTGATGTGACGAGATTTGCCTGTAATGGGTATTCCTTGCCCTGCCCAAAGCCGATTGGCTATCATAGTGTACACGTATTGCAGGCACAGGGTTCCCCCATATTGGGATGTCTTCCAAGAAATTACGAAGTGATTCAGCTTCCGACATAGCTATCTCCAAAGCTATGAATTCAGATTCCATAGTTGATTTAGCTGCAAGAGTTTGTTTGGAAGATTTCCAGGAAACTGCTGCACCTCCAAGTGTAAAAACGTATCCACTCGTGGATTTTGTGTTTCTCGATTCTGCGATCCAGTTGGCATCACTGTAACCTTCCAAAACTCCGGGTTCTCTACCATAGTGCAAGCCATGATCTTTGGTATAACGCAGTAGCCCAAAACTCTAGTTATAACCATCCAATGCTTATGTCATGGATTACTTGTGTAGCGACTAAGTACATTTACATAGTGCGCTAAATCCGGTCTTATACAGTTTGTCAAGTACATTAGACTGTCAATTACCCTTGCATACTCCACCTGTTGCATAGGTTCACCAGAATTTTTGGTCAAGTGAATTTGAGGATCCTCTGGAGTTTTTGCAGTCCCATTTGAGTAATGCTTGAATCAATCAAGCACTTTTTCAGCATAGTGGGTTTGAGACAAGATAAGCCCTCATCAGTTATGATGATTTTTATCCCTAAAATTACATCTGCTAAACCTAAGTCATTCATGTCAAAATGTCTTTTGAGCATGTTTTTCGTTCGAGTTATGATGTGTTTGTTGCTTCCAATGATGAGCATATCATCTACATATAAGCATAACAAAATGTACACTGATGGAGTAGTTTTGTAGTATATGCATTTGTCACATTCATTAATGCGAAAACCATTAGACATCATCATAGTGTCAAACTTCTCATGCCACTGCTTAGGAGCCTGTTTGAGTCCATATAATGACTTCACAAGTTTACACACTTTTTGTTCTTGTCCTGGAATAACAAATCCCTCTGGTTGTTTCATTTAGATTTCCTCTTCTAAATCTCCATGGATAAAAGCAGTTTTTACATCCATTTGATGGATTTCAAGATTTCTCAAGGCTGCAATACTTATGAGCATCCTGATCGAAGATAGTCTTGTTACCGGTGAATAGGTATCAAAGAAATATAAGCCTTCTTTTTGCCGAAATCTTTGCACTACAAGCCTAGCCTTGTACCGCTCAATATCGCTATTGGGTTTTCGTTTTATCGTAAAAATCCATTTATACGCCAAAGGCTTAAATTCTTGTGGTAGATCTACCATCTTGTACGTATCATGTTGCATGATAGAGTCTATTTCAGCTTTGACAGCTTCCTTCCAATAAGGTGCATCAGGTGTAGACATAGCTTCTGCGTATGTTCTAGGTAGATTTTTAACTAGAAATGCCATCATCAGAAAATCATCACCAAACGATTTAATTTTGCGAGCTTGTTTGCTTCGTGTAGGTTCCAGTTCTGTTTCTACAGAAGTAGTATTACTCAAAATATTGCCAGCTTCAGAGGTCGCTGCATCTCGTTGTTCACGAGTCCATTTTTGAGTTTTCCTACAGGGAAAAATGTCTTCAAAAAATGAAGCATTTCTTGACTCCAAAACTGTATTCACATGGATATCTAGAATATCTGATTTATGAACCAGAAATTGATATGCACTACTGTTATGTGCATATCCGATGAAGATACAGTCTACGGTTTTTGGCCCAATTGTGACCTTTTTAGGAGGTGGTAAAGCCACTTTTGCTAGGCACCCCCACACTTTGAGGTATTTGTACGAAGGTATTGTACCTTTCTAAAGCTCATATGGTGACTTGCCAGTCACCTTATGCGGTATCTTGTTGAGGATGTAATTTGTGGTAAGCAAAGCTTCCCCCCACATGTTCTGGGCTAACCCAGATTCCCGCAACAACACATTCATCATCTCTTTCAGAGTTTGATTCTTTCGTTCTGCTACTCCATTAGATTCTGGCGAGTAGGGAGCGGTTGTCTGATGTATAATGCCTTTTTCTCTGCAAAATGCATTGAACGGATCATTATATTCTCCTCCTCTATCACTTGGAACTACTTTTATAGTTTTCTGAAGCTGATTTTCTACTTCGAGGGTGAACTCTTTGAATTTTTCCAGTGCTTCATCTTTGCTATGCAAGAGATATACATAGCAATATCTTGTGCAATCATCAATGAAGGTAACCAAATATTTCTTACCACCTCTAGTTTGCACATACTTTAAATCACATAAGTCTGTGTGAATTAAACCTAGAGGTTCGGTTGTTCTTTCAAAGCGTGGTGAGGGAGTTTTAGTGAATTTGGCCTGTACGCACACTTCACATTTTTCTTGGTTAGTTTTGAATTTCGGAATCAAATTCAAGTTTTGCATTTTTTGCATTGTTTTGTAATTGACATGTCCTAAACGTTCATGCCAAGTAGTAAACGACTCAACCAAGTAAGCAATAGGGTTTTCTTTCATTTCAGCAACAGAAGCAGAAGCTACAATTTTCGGATAGACTGTCGTTACAGACAACTTGATCAGTCCACCCTTAACAAAACCCTTTCCCAAATACATCCCATTTTTCTTAAGAACTAACTTATCAGCCTCAAAATTGATGGAAAACCATGCTTTCTTAGCACTGTTCCAGAGATGAGATTCTTCCTCATGTCAGGTACATGCTTCACGTTCTGCAAGGTGAGCTCACGATCAGAAGTTAGTTTCAGAACCACTTTTCCCTTACCTTCAATCTTGGACATCACCTTGTTGCCCATGAAAAGCTGCTCATTTGACTTGTTATGCACATAGGTGGTGAACATGGTCCTATCAGAGCATATGTGTGTGGTAGCACCAGTGTCATAGTACCACTCCACTAGGTTGTTTTCCACCATGTTACATTCCGTAACCACAACAACCATGTCTTCTTCAGTTAGGTTTGCCTGCAACTTGAGATCTTTTGCTTTGCTTTTGCAAACATCAGCCTTGTGTCCAATCTTACCACAATGATGACACTTTCCTTTGAACTTCCTCTCAAGGTTGCTCTTCTTGAAGTTTGGTCCAGATGACACCTTCAACGGTTTATGAGGAATAGAGATCCCTTTACCCTTGCCTTTATACTTGGCCTTATGCTCAGCTACATGAACATCATGCCCTTGGTTTTGAGCATCCGAATGAGCTCCACGATTGTTGTCCTCAACTCTCAACCGATGGATGAGATCATCAAGAGACATTGCCTTACGCTTGAAGTTAAGGTAATGCTTGAAATTTGACCATCCAGGTGGAAGCTTCCCCATCAAGCAATTCGTTTTGAAGACATTGCAGATCGACATCCCTTCCAAATCGGTCTCCTGAAAGATCCGTTGAAGAGCTTCCACTTGTTCCATAAATGGTTTGGAATCCACAATCTTGAAGTTCAGGAACTTCGTAGTTGAGAATTTCTGCATCCCATGCTCATCAGTCTCGTATTTGGTCTCCAAAGCTAGTCACAATGCTTTTGAAGTCTTGTACATACTGTAGAGGTCATACAGATCATTGACCAAACGGTTCAGAATCTGACCTTTGCAACAATAGTCTCCTTGAGCCCAGCTATCCATACTTCCAACCACCTACACATCAATATCACCTTGTGGAAGCGTTGGTGGATCCTCTGTGAGATGTCGTTCCATGTTCATGCTGGCCAAGTAGTAGCGCATCTTGTTTTGCCACGTTTTGAACCCAGCTTTGCCATCGAACTTATCTGGCATCATCCCTTGGAAGCCGAAGGTGGTATCCCCATGTGGGTTGATCCATTACCGAACAGATTTCGGCGCACGTTTTCCATACCCGAATTGGTAAGCTTTGTGTTTTCAAGTTCTTTAACAAGACGTAAAGCCAACTCTGCAGGAGTTTCAATAGGGGTTGCAGGAACCCTAGCACCGTCAACGTTGTTGGTGTTAATAAACATATCTGATTAATATATTAATCAAATAATTCAAGTAATTAAAATACACTGAATTAGTTTTGCAAACTCGCTTAACAAGCGTTCGCAGAAACTTGTTTCACAAACTCACTCAATTAAGAGCGTTTGTGGAAATCAGAGAGAGTAGAAAAGAAAGAATTAAAGTAAAAGTGTTCTTCAAAAAACTTTCCGCGTAAGCACCGAAAGATGAAAGCAGAAACAGTTTTTCAGAAGATTTTGAAATCGTTTATAAAAAAAAAATCGAAAAATTCTCAATCCGTTTATAGCGATAAGCAGAAAGCGGATTTATTGAATTAAGACTGTTAGGAGCGCAAAAATCGAATTGAAAAAATATGCGAGTTATATTTAAAATAACGAAGTCATGAACGAATCACAACAGCATAATATTAAGCAGAAAATAAATCACGGAGGCGAGATATGATATCTCTTTCCTTAATTCAATAAATCGGGCGTAAGTGCTTTCGGACAATCACGATTTATGAATCCCAGGATACAACCGATCACGAACTATTACAGTAGCACACCAGTAATAGAACTCAAGCGAACAGATCTTCATTATACTCTCGAGACTACTAAACAAAGAACTTACTTTGACTAAGCAAGGGAGAGGGAGAGAGATATTCAGAGGAAGGAGTCTTTGTGTTTTTTTAGTGTGAGAAATAATGAGAGACTATGTCTCTATATATAGTGGAAGGAGGGAGGTCTCAGGAAAATATTCACTGAATATTCTCGGAGTACTGACCAACTTTGCTTGGAGTTCACACCAAGTCTTTCCAAAAAATGAAATGAGCCTACAGCAGTCTCAAGAGCCCAAAAGCCCAAGAGTTCAAGAGGCCACGGCCCGTTTCCTATGTGAGATTTTTTCCCAAACATCCCAAGTAACTCACTTCACACTCTTATTTTGCATTCAAATCAACTTCATTTTGGACGTATGAGTATACCATCTTGTAGTACTCGTTACCAGCTTTCCATTGCACTATCGACCCGACAATTCCTATCAGCCATTGGGCCGGAATTTGTCCGGAAAGTTGCCAGAAAGTCACTGTCCCAAAACCTGCAATTTCTTAAACTTGTTTCTGAAAATTCGGTTCCAACAGAGTTTACGTTGGGATGCCAATGTTAGAGAGAAAACGAACGTCTTTGATCAAGAATCAAGAATCGTATCACAGGGTTCCTTCTCGTGATTATTAGCAGAGCACCAACAGCTCCGATATCTTCTTGTAAGAACACAAAAAGATCATTTCAGACATCCAAGTGTTTGTGACGTGTCTATCTACACAGCTCAGCTTCCTCTATTCACGATTTCTGCTATATGAAACTTTAGTTAACGAGGATAAACTCGTGAACAGAGTAAACAGAGCTTTTTAGAAACCAAGAGCAGCTGAAAGTTCAAAACCTAGATAGATAAATGTTTTAACACATTGATGGAATGGTGAAACATTCAAATTGCACCAGAAAAGCTAGAAATGATTAAATATATATGTAGTAGTCATCTTCTCAACTAAAAAGAGAACAAAAACTGAAGCCTCAGTCATTATAAGTGCTGTTGAAACTTGGAGAACGAGGAGCTTCTAAATTCAAAGGGTTAATTATATTAAAAAAAAAAAAAAACAATAATTATTGTTGTTCATTTAGCTAAAAAGCATGAACCAACACACATAAATAGAATGAAAACTGAAAAATTTGGGAACATTAAAAAAAAAAACTACCTCAAAACAACACGAGTCAAAATATATCATGATCATCAAAATCAGGCTTGATCTACGGGTTTCTTATCTTCGTTAGTAGAGAAAGCTCCATTAATTAGTAAGGCAATGAAAGGCTTTAAATAAAATATACTGTTGCATCAGATTCAAAAGTTCCGTTTGTACTAGATAAAGATTGACCGGAAAGCTCTGTTTACTCTTCTGTTCACGAGTTAGTTCCTATTTTCTTCGATAAGGATTTTCTGATTTTCCCAATAAGTTTCTTATGGCACAGCACAAATAAGCACTTGGATCTCTGAATTGATCATTTCGTACAGACTGTATAGGATTTTAATATCTAGATAGCAATTAGATTACAGTTATATATATATATTGGTCTGTCTGATCAATATGCAGGATTACCTGTGTACCCTACTGTTACTGGCTTACTGCCAGCTCAAGCACTGCAAATATACGAGTAGTAATCCCATGGACAGGGTAAAACAATGAAGACTAATTAAGATAAAGGTGTGCACAGGGCAAATAGTAAAATAGTTAAGTGTTGAATGCTGATGAAAGTTGGAGATCTTGTGAAGTAAAATAATGTATGAGAGAGTCTATGAATTCTTGTATCTGATGATAGGAGGGGATGCCTTAAGATGTTGTTTCTTCTCTGTTTAGGAGAAGCTTTATGTGTAAGAATCCCCTATGAAAATTGTGTCTAGGTTTTGAACAAAAGTTGCGATGTAATTGAAACCCTGGGAATAGCTTTCAACTCCTTCATCATTGTGTCTTTGTCTTTGAGGTTTAAGTCTGGCAATGATCTCATGGAGATTGTTGCCGTCTCCAAAATTTTAGAGGTAGTTAGGATGTATTCCACCAATTCTATCTCTTCTTCTCTTCCCGTATAGTCTATCAACTCAAACTTCTCGAGGCTTGATGACAAGCATTTTGGATCAGAGCCCGTTTCGTTCCACAAAGGAGAGGCAATAGGGGGTTTATGGGTTGATCTCTGAGAAACAATATGATCAATATATTAGACGCCAACATATATATATATATATGGTTTAGATAGATTTATTATTAGTGAGGAGAGAGTACGTACATAATCAACTATAAAACACTTTAGCTTCGGAGTATTTTCAAGGAATGGCACAAGTGAGTCCATCCAGTCTGAGTCCCATGGACGTATCCTACACGTTGTCAGCCGAGAGAATTTGATGGTTGTGCAACACAGAATCTGCCATGGTGAAAATATTGGGCATAAGTAGATGAAACAATATGATCACGACGGAAGGAAGAGAGAGAGAACGAGAGAGAGTTACCATTTCGTCTGTCAAATCCAACTCAAGAAAGGAGACTGCGGAAAAAGATCTTAAGAAGTTGTCTATATCAGGAAAAGACCGATCAATGTCGATATAAACTTGCTCGAAACAAGGTGTATTCTCGATTGAGCAAGAGTCTCCTGAGTAATCAGTTATGTCAAACTCTGTTAATGCAGGAGTGTCAATAACCAAGCACCTACAGGTATCTTCTTCTACATCATTGCAATCATTAACATACTCTAATTCCAATAAAGAAGGAACTTTCACAGTGAACCTTTTGACATTGTCATCCTTTATCCGTTTAACAAACATACTCTCGAGGACGGAGCAGCCTGATAAGAGCCTAATGAGAGATTCATCGTTTTTATACACCACACAGTCTAAGCAGAGCATTGTTAGTGATGGGAGGCAGGCGGTACAAGGAACATCCACGAGAATCTTGTGGGAGAGATTCAGTAGCTCGAGAGTTTTGCATGAGTATAGACTATTGGGCAATCTTGCTGGATCTGCGGACCAGCGAAGCTCGAGTGTTAGCACAACCACTCGGCGATCAACAGCCTTCGCAACACACTTTCCCACATCAGCATCACTAGGACATCGTGGACCGAGTTCTATCAACAACAAAGTTAAGACTGGTGCTTTGAGGAGTTGCAATGACTTTTCAAGAAACCACCAAACGCTCCTCTTGCTCTCATAATCTTTGTTTTCTTTGTAGTCAAGTTTAGGCAACATCGTCCACGTAAATCGCCATCGTTTAGACAGAATCATGGTGGTCACTGCATCTTTAGTCGGCACATACTTGAGTATGTTTACAAGCAAATCTTCAGGTAAAGCACTGATCATGTCTTCACCAACTCTCTCTTCAATTCTCCCACCACCACAACTTTTTCTTGTTTCCAACATCTTCACATGCAGGCAAATTAAAACCCTAAGAGAATAAGAATAACGAGAGCTTAATAAAAGAATATTTTTGTTACTTTTCTTTTTCTCCACGGTTTCTTTTAATTATCAATTATTTAATTTATTCATTACATAGTATATTATCTTTTTGTCATTGTAAATTTTTAGTTAGAAAAACACAAATTCGATTTTTACTGGAGCAAATAATATATACCTGACTATTAGAATTATATGTTGAATTTTATTGAAACTATTTAAATATGAAATAGTTACCCGTATATTGATTTTAAATTTTAAAACCGATGTATCTTTCAAACATTCCATCTTGTAATATAATATAACTAACTGCACTATAATAAAATATAACTAATTGCATTATAATAAAATCAATTTTAATTCTATGGACTCCGTATAACAGATAAGATTATAAAATTTCAAAATAATATGAGCATTGTATAAAAGAGAATTTTTGAGATATATCTTTTTGTGTCTTTTTCAAAAGTATATCTTTTAGCTGCTCATTTAAAATATATACTAGGTTAGTACTCGTGCTACGCCACAGGATTATTTCTCATTTTTTTTGNATATGAGAGGTTCATATTTAATATTAACATGTTACAAGATAAAATCTAAAAACATGTACATTACTACTTAATTATTCTGATTTTTTTTTTTAATTTACGCGGGCCTTATCTAGTCATTACATAAAGCTTTATTTCAAATTTATTCATTAACAAGATCGTAACATGTGTCAACTGTATCGATGTCAACACTTATTAATTCTAAATTTACTAAAATTTATAAAAGTAAAAGAATATAAAAGTTCTAAAAGAATATGTGATGTTTATTGACAATATATATTGTATAAACCTCACAAAGTCTGTCAATAAACATCACAAATTCTACAAAGACTTTCACCTTTGTTCAAAATGCCTTAATATTTGTAGTTATATAAGTTTTTCTATATGTGACCTCGATAGTGTATTTTCTTTGCTTTTAAGCCCAAAAATGCCTTCCAGGGAATATAAAGTGCAGAAGCAACAAACGAAAATCACTGCTGTCATCCTAAGGATACCTCCGAATTTTGTGAGGTCAGCCTCGTTTCTTTAGATTACCTTTTTCTTGTGATCTTGTGCATTGCTAATGCAACACTCTCTCCCATACTGTTTGGCCTGGTTTAGTGAGTCTGTGAGTGTGAGACTGAGAGTTGCCAAATTAAAAATCTATCTCTCAGTATCGTTTAATGGTCTTTCTTAGACTTTGCAGTTTTTATCTTATACTAAGTTAGTACCCGCGCTACGCCGCGGGATTATTTCTCATTTTTTTAAAATAATATTTTGTTTTGTGTTTTCTGAAAAACTAATTATTTTCAGTTTTTTTTTGTTATTATTTGTTGCTACATATTTTAATTTATTATCATCACTTTCAAATCCATTAAATGTATCTTACCGAGTTAAACATTTCATTATCTAAACATTGACTACATAAAATTTTGATTACTATGATCAATCTGCTATCGAAATAGAATTAACGCATCCCACTTATAGAATTATTTATTTCTCATTTTATACCCCACCGGATCAATTCCATTTAACTTAATCCATAATTTTATATTTATACATTAATTTCATCTAATTTGTATTAAACATAGACTTTGTATCTACAATATATTTTATGAAAACTACCCTATGTTTTTTTTTCTCTTTTTCTAAACTAACTCTTTTTTTCATAAAAAAGACAGTCCTATCTTCACTATTAAATTTAAATACATATTTACTCTTAAAAAAAATTGTTTTTAAATTTTCGTGATTTTATATTAACATTTGAAAAGAAGAAAAAGCATTAGGTAGTTTTTAAAAAAAATGATTGTAGATACATTTATTCAAAAACTCTCCTTATTTAAAGTTTTAGTTACTCATATACTTTGTAAAGAAAAGTTAGAATGAAGAATTTCAATTTTGGAATTAAAAAATAGGTTTCAATTTCATCAAGACAATTAGATCCGTTGACGATCTTTATGTAGACTTCATTTAGGAAGGAGCATCTCAGAATGTGCATTAGATTTTTAAAGAGGCTAATTCCTAATTGAAAATCACACGGTTGGTTTGAGACTAACCACAAAAGACAACATATAAACTTTTAGAAAACAACAACATTCAGAGATAATAGATCTAAGCCTCACACTCTCACTTATGCGTCGGATAATCTATGAAAGCACTTGACATTTGCACTGCTGTAGAAGAAGAAGCATCATCCTCCAGAAGTTATTCCCTTGCACAAATCAGAACCTCCACTATCCCGGGCCTCATTGGCGTCTTGTAATTTTCCATTTCTCTTGGTATTTTAACCAAAAAATCCCCAAGTGTGCTTCAAATTTATATGTGATAATTGATTCGCCATCATTGACGTCTTGTACTCATCATCTAACTCTTTGTTTATCTCTCAAATGCTTCTTTGAAGCGATGACGTTTAAACTTTTCAAGCTGTAGAAACTTCCTTGAACCGATCACAGCTTCAGCAAATCCACCGATGTCTCCACTGTCGAAATGAAGCAAGTGTTGGGTATGTAATTATCAAATTGGGCTTTAGTATCAAGTTTAGTGTTGTCGTAAATTGTGTTTCGACAAAAGTCTTTCTTCTTAAAAGGAGAAGTCAAGATCGACGGTTTTGCTCTTTGTTGGTTGTAACAGGCAGAGAGATCAGAGATGGCTGAAATCTCTGATAGGAGGTTAGATTTTGTGCATATAAAAATAAGAGTCCAGCCTTCAATTTCATAATGGAAAAGAACTTCTTCTCTTTTCTACTTCTTCGTCTCCTCCTTCTTCTTCTTCTTTTAATTTCTGAGTTTGAGAGTTTCATCTCTTTTGAATTGAGTGCACAGTTCAACTGAGAGCAGAGTAAATCCTGGAGTGAGCCGTCTTGGTTATCTTGCACTGGGATTAGGCGGTTTTTTGCTCAAGTGTAGTAGATTCTCTACGGCTATGCAACTTAAGCTTCTTTGTTCTTTCTTGTTTTTTCTGAGTCTGAGTCTGTTCTGATTCCAACTGCAAGTCTTTGATTTGTCTAATTAAATGATGGAGTCCTATGAGTTTGATATACTCTCCCTTTTATTATTTATCAAAGATTTTCTGAGCTCGATTCTGTGTACTCATCGACAATCTCATACACCTAAGTCTTTGAGTGCCTTATTTTAGTTATATACATCTCGCGTTATGCAACCCCTCTTTTTTAATTCCAACTACCATGATTCCTATGGTTAGAGTTAGAGGGAGAGAGAGAGTGAATAAAGATAATGACGTGGAAGAAAATAAAGCTTATATGTATTAATCGAAATGTTTTAATTGGCTATTCATTTTAACTGATGTGTCAGCACCAGCTTCAATGTTGAGGCTGATGTGTCACACCAGGAATGCAACACATCCTTATTTTATTGTATTGATTCTTCATCAAATCTGAAAATTTTATTAAGTTGTATGGAGTTTAAAAAGTACTTCTTAATAATAACTGATACTTGGATAATTCATGTGATTATAAGGTTTATAAGAATTTAAAAGATATTTTACAAGGTTTAAAATTAATGTTTTACAAGAAATTTATATGGTTTTTATTAAGTTTTTAATAAAATATTTATAAGGTCATTATAAACTGTTTATAAGATATTTATAATAATTTATAATGTATAAAGGTAATTTGTGTATGTTTTTATAAAACTACACACTTAGGGGGTGTTATTGGATTGAGGATTTTAATAGATTTTAATTAATTCAGGACATTAGTGGATTTAAAAGTCTAATGCATTTGTGTGGACTTTATAATGCATATAAGGTGGATTTGAAAGTCATTGATAATGTATTTTTGGTGATTGTTATGGATTTTTTAAAAAGTTATTGTTAGAAAAATATATATATATATAT
>NC_025704.1:24328451-24334668 GCF_000633955.1 Camelina sativa | reverse complement strand
AAGAGAGGAGAAGAAAATGAAATGATTGAGAAAAGTGTGGTATTGTGTTTGTTCATATTTTAGAAGCAAAGTACGTTGAAATCCAAAATCACACAAAATCCAGTAGATATTGAATAACACTAGATTTTAATGGATTTTTAAAAATATCCAATTAAATAACACCTGATTCTTAAATACATCAAACTCCTTTAAAAACCACAATCCAATAACACCCCCTTATTTAATTATATCTCAAATATTTTTAAAAGCCTTTTGGAGCATCCGAATCTCCCATCATCAGCACCAACGAGTCTCCCAGCATCAGCGCTAACAACATATGCACCTTGTTCCAAACAAGAAACCCAGTCCCAGCTTATTGTGGCATCAAATTCCATGATTTTCAAGACGGAGTAAGAAGTAGAATAATATCAAATCTTCGTCTTGATTGAATTTCTGCAACCTTTTCTAAGAAACCACCTTCCGAAGTGATCGTGATACAAACTCTCTCTCTACTAGCATGCAACCACTAAAATCTAAAATCTAAAATCAGCAAAATTTGGGATATCTGAAATATAATTTACAATTGTAAATTATGTAAAATTTACCTCCATATAATTGCAACATGATACATTAATTAGCTGATCTTCAGCAAAAGACTATGCTTCTTCACGTGGCTATGTTGATAAATATCCAGCTTAACGCCAGAGAGACCTTTTGGAACAGATCATAAGACGAAGATATGCAGTTTCAGTGGAGCTTCCCTTTAGAGAAGAAGACATATCACAATTTGGTGGAACTCCACTATCAAACGAAATCCATTAAATTTTATAACAGATTGAAGACTCTAGGAAAGCGAAGCAAAGCTAGTACCAAAACAACAAATCATTCCATACTTGAGTATTTAACTACTTAATTCTCTTTTCTTGAAGGTCCTAATTAACAGACCAAATACTTATGAAGTCTCTCTAAAATGGGATTATAGGTTTGAGACTTTGAGGTAATGGTGTTCTTGTAGACCAGATGCAAAAAATGGGTGTACATCTTAAACTAATGTTTAGCCAAATTATTTTGTGGTGAAAGAACCTTAATCTTAATATTTTACTTCATTCGTCTAAACTCTAAAAAGAATTTGTGTTTAAAGTTTTTGGATGAATTTTTTAAAAATATATATTTAAATTTCATATGAAAACCATAAGAATCTCAAAGAATCCAACCTTCTTCAGCCGCTACACCTTGCTGATTATATCAACAATCATAGTTACATTTGATATAACCATGTGATTTTATAGTTTTTGCTNTTTTTTTTTTTTTTTTTTTTTTTTTTTTGTGCAAAAATGTGATTTTACGATTTTAGTAGAAAAAATGTGATTTGAATTTTGGCGGAAAATATTGATTTTTGATTTTGGTCAAAAAATAGGAAATATGTTTTTGGGTTTTGAAAACCAAAATTTGATATTTTGCAAGATATTTGTAGAAAAGGTTATTTATAATTTTGTAGACAAATTGATCATTTGGATAATAAGGTTCTTTTTTTTTTAAACAACCGAATAATAAGGTTATATTTGTTATTTTTGGATGAATCATCTCCCGCCAAATAATATAATTGGAAAATCATCCAAATGAATTTCAAATTTTTGACTAAAATTTAAAGATTATGCTTGATGATGCTCATTTTTTTTTAAAATGAACAACATCTAAATGATCCATTGAGATAGCCCATCCGAATGAACAAACAAAAAAGGCCATATATTAACAAACTGACTGTCGTGTAGAGAAGAAGAGAAACTCATCAAAGTAGAAAAATGAACTCAAAACCAAGACCAATATGAATGTTTCTTTCTTCTTATTCTTCTTATAATAATGGACCACTAAATGATAAGAGTATTTTTTAGCTTTGATTGATGCACAACATCACAACGACAACCAAATCACAATACAAAGCATGCAGAGCAGCAGAGGAGTGTTTCTCTACAAAAGAAAAGTACATGATCAGATCATAAGTTGAAATTGGTTTGAGACATTAGTTTGAAGATCACGAAATGAAACCGTGTGCGAAAAAGGTCTGATACTCTGATGTCTGATCCGTTGCTTACTTCTTTTATCTCTCTCGGATAGTTTAACGTGGGCCGTAGCTAGAACCTTAATTGAAAAAAAAAAAAAAGGTTTTTAAGGATCGGTTTAATATATTAAAGACATTTAAGTACCGGTTAATTTATTTACGATTACGCATATGACCTATTCTTTTGCTTTCCGCAACTAGGGTTTTGCCTCGTGAAGATGACCGAAGACAGAAAAATTAAGAACGTTGAAGAGACAATTTATAAAGACAACATTAGCGAGTTACCGGAAGATTTGCTTGTAACGATATTGAGTCTTATCCCAACAAAAGACGCAGTGGCCACCATGTTTCTGTCGAAACGATGGCTCTCTGTCTGGACGATGATACCAACACTTGAGTACAAAGACATCGACGTTAGAGGTTATACTTGAAAAAATGGATGGACCCAGAAACACAAGAATTCCTCAAAACCCAGCACACCGAGTATCAACTTTATTAGAAATCTTTAAGTTGATTACACTCTCCTAATTGGAGTTACACACAGCCTAAGAACACCCTCTTAACTTGTGGCCAAACGATTTCTAACCTAACAAAAGAAGAGACAATACACGATTTGTTTTCTACGCTATTTCTCTCTTTTTTCTCACCATAAAGAGTAACCTCGCACTCTCTCAAATAGAAGAACCTATGAACGAATTCTGCTGTCAGATGAGTCATACTGCTGAAACATGGCAGAAAAAGCAACAAATCCCTTGACATGATTTTCTTCGTCTTCACTTTCTGATTCACTATCACTCAAGCTAACATAAGATCTGTCCCTTCTTCCTTGTCCATTCACACAATCGATCTTTGAGTGACCAAAACCCTTACAACCAAAACATTGAATGTTTCTTTTCTTTATAGTAGGACACTCAGATTTAAAGTGACCTATCCCTTGGCATTCATGACATTTCAGCTCAGTTCTTCTTGTTGACCTTTCACCCTCTTCTGATCGAGAACTCTCATGGTATTTCCTATTTCCCTTGTCAACTCTTTTAATCGAATTGTTGAAACTCTTGACCAGCATACTCACAGAGTTTTCATGACTTTCAAATCTTTGTCTATCACTAGAACCAACAAACGCAACTCCCTTATCAATAACAGAAACTTGTGGCTCTAACTCCATCTCATGTGCTTTCATCATACCTGATATGCTCAAATTTACCCTAGAGCTACTCTCTCAAATTAAGAGGTCAATGCAGTACTTAGGGGTCGAATTCCACAAGGACTCAAGACTACACAATAAATTATAGAGTTTTATAATTATGCTAAACAGATTAAATTGAAATAAAAAATAGCAATGCTAAATATTAAATAAAGCTGTTGTAAATTTAGAAGATCAAAAAGCTAGGCCTAGGGAATTTCTCAGGAAATTATGAAATATTAAATCAATCAATAAATTAGGATTCAAACAATTAAGAACAGATCTAGAACTCTAAACACTTTTGTAAATTAAATCAGTTCTCACTGCAAATAATATCTAAATTTAAAACCAGAAAATCCAAATCTCTTTGTAAAATTCTAGGTTAAAAATCAGCAATAAAATCAGGTTTAGATTGTTCACAAAATTATTAAATCAAATCTCTTTGCAAGAAATAATTTTGCTCATCAAAAGGTTTTATCAGGAAAATCAATTATATTCTCATATCAATTTATTTTCCTAAAGTATTAATTCTAGGTGACCAATCAAGAATTAATATGAAGAACAACCTAAGATGAAGATCTAGATAGATAAAGAATCCTAAATAAACAGATCTAATAATTCATAAAATCCCTGTGAAAAACCCTAAACCTAACAAACAAATTACTCAGACATAATCAATGAAGAACAAAACATCTTTCTGAATAATAAGCAATTAGAGATTAAAAGAGTAAAAGGGAGTTCAAGAATTCTTCTCTACAAAGCAGATTTGATCTCTCTCTCTCCAAAAGCTCTCAAAAATCTCTCAGGGTTGCAGGAAAAATAAAACTTGATAGAATAAAACTTAAGGGTTTGGAAAACCTAAAAACTATATATATATGTCCTAAAACACGTCAGGGACTAGTCTTGCAAATATGGAAAACTTCGGGCAACTTTGTAAAACTTCCAAATTTGGCTCTCTCGTCGGTTTGGACTGGGTGTCGATCGATGCTAAGGCAGTGTCGATCGACACCATCTCCTCTGATCGATTCCAAGTTGATTTCTTGCGGATTATTGCTCCAAAATGATCCAAATTGCTCCATTTTGCTCCTTTCATGCTAAAAACCTGTAAAGACTCAAAAACAATCTAGAAACAAATGAAAAGACACTAAAAGACTCTTTATATCATGGTTAAAAACCACAAAAACCATGATATATCAACTCCCCCAGACTTAGCCTTTGCTTGCCCTCAAGCAAAACAGAAACTTAGACCTGTGAAAGAGGTTTGAAAACTGGGAACTCACTCAACTGCATAATGATTCTTATTTGCACTCTTCATTTACCTGACTCAAGAACTTACTACTTATACTTAACCATGATTAGCATCAACATTCCTTACTCAAATCCCACAATCCTTTGGAATCTCTGAAATCTCCATTGTCATCTCATTAGTCAATATTAAAGCACAAATAAGGTGAATTCTTACCTTGGGTGTATTGATCAGTGGCATATGGACTCTCTTCAGGCCAAGACATTCTTCTTACATCTCCTTTCCTCTCCCTTTTCTCACTTCCATTATTTTTTTCTTCTTTTTTTTTTTTTTTCTTAATCAAAGGTGTAAGCGAATACCGGGGTCATCGGTAATTTACCTACCCCTCGCTTCCAAGCTTTGTGTGATCATTTGACTCAAGAGTAGAATAATGAGGTCACTGGTAATTTACCTACCTCTCTAAACTGATCAAAATCATCTCATCTTTTATTCTCTTTTTTTTTTTTTTAAAGCACTGAAGGGAAGAGAGAGGGGAGACATACTTTGAAAAATTGCATTGTCTTGTATGGCCTGAAGAAGAAGTCTAGTCCACTGATTTCCAACCCCAAAGTAAGAGATTAAGTCCGGTTAAAATCCTGATAAAAGTTGAGACAACGTTAGATCAATCAGATATCCATTGAATAAGGGCTTTCAGGATTGTTGATAAGGCTCATAGTCTTTCTAAGCTTCAGTTCTGAGATCAAGCATAAACAAATAATCATTAGAGTGTTAGCCAAATAAGAGAAATCATTAGTCAAGATCATAATTCCCAAAGATAAAAAGAAAAATTTTGAAAAATTTGACTCAAACTTTATGATTTTGACTGACACAACTGAAACTCAAAAACAGAAAACATAGTTAGTAACTAACCTCCCCCAGACTTAAACAACACTGTCCCCAGTGTTATCAAGCAAGAGGAAAGTAAAAATAAAATAAAATAAATAAAAATCAAAAGCAAAAGAAAAAGAAAAACCTACCAGTGGGGTGCCTCCCACTAAGCGCTTGTTTTCAGTCATTAGCTTGACTGTGTTGGAGCTCAGGCATCTGGAGGAGCAGAACATGGCATTGAAGTCCTCTTCATCCAAGGTGGTGTATAAGCTTTAGGTGCATGAGGGTTGCCAAGGATGTTAGGAACAGGACCAGGGCGGGGCTTAGGGATATGTTTGCTTCTCTTATGTCCTGCAAAATCATCAACAGAAGAAACAAGCACTCTACGATAATCTCGTGGCTTGGTTAACTGCAAAACAGTTTTTATCTCTTTGAAATTCTTGTTGATGATAGGAGGAAGTTTAGGAGAAGGAGAAGCATACCTTGGCCTTACCTGAGGGCTCTGGAGTGTGGATTGGGAGACTTTCTGTTTGGAAACAGGTTTCTGACTTGGAGCATTAGTTTTGGACAAGCTTTGTCGCGGTCGTGGAGGGGTGTCGATCGATACCCTCTTGGTGGTGTCGATCGACACTGCTTCTGATGCTCGTGAATTTGCTTCTCTGCAGCTTATCTGAGCAATCTTCTCAACAGAAAACGTCTGTCCATCAATGGTAGGAGCTCTCCTCAGTTTATCCATCTCAAAACTCATACTCAAACCATCCACATTCAGTGTTATGTGTCCTTTCTGCACATCTATGATTGCACCAGCTGTAGCCAAGAAAGATCTTCCTAAGATGAGAGGATCTTTAGGCTCTTGATCATACTTCAGCACCACAAAGTCAGT
>NC_025704.1:24306820-24327573 GCF_000633955.1 Camelina sativa | reverse complement strand
AACAGAATTGCACTGACATCTTTTGTAAGAAGTGCTCCTTCTTCAGGGCTCAAACCATTGGATACCATTCTCTTCACATACCGCTTAAGAGGTGGTGAAAGCTTTACTGCATCAATTAAAGGCATCTCAATCATCACCTTATCCATCATTTCTTTGCATCTAGCTTCCTCCATCTCTTGCTTAGACTTTCTTGGCTTGGGAAAGGAACCTTAGGCTTGTAGACCCTTTCAACTGTTTGAACCTGAGATTTCGCAGCTTTTGGTTCTGTCTGAGATGAGTGTCGATCGATACACAGGTGGTGTCGATCGACACCATCATCTGAAACCGAGAATTTTGTCGATTTTTCACCCAGTTCAGCAGAAGCAATTTCAACAGCATCTTCATCCCTCACAGATATGGCATTGCAAGCATGTTTAGGGTTTGACTTAGTTCTTCCAGAAAGAAAACCCTCTTGTCGTTTGACAGATCCAGTAGTCTGAATAACCTGATTCTCCAACTTCTTGACATGAATGTTCAATGCTTCTATCTTCCCATTCAGCACAATGTAGACATTGTCAATCTTTCCATTGAATGTCACTGTCAAATGCTCATGTCCTTGCAAAAGCTGCTCTAGCATGGCTTCCATTCTACTCTCTGAAGAATTCTTAGGAGCTGGAGACTGATAAGATGAGTTCCCATAGGTCCTTGTATAGCCATTGTTCTGTTGCTTCTTCTGGTCACCATTGTAAGGCCTGTTGCCTTGCTGATTTCCAAACCGCTGTCCCTGATTCCCATACACATAGTTCACATCTTCCTCTTGGTGTCCTTGATCAGGTTCTGGCTCATATGTCTCAACCTCAGCAGCAAAATGAACAGATTTCTTACCCATAAGGAGATTATGAACTGAATCCAGCTTAGCATTAACAGAAGCTAACTGGTTTGAATCAAATCCTCCATGCAATCTCTTCCTTTCAGCATCTGCTCCCTTAGTGCTATTGCTAGAAGCCAAATTCTCAATCAAAACTTCAGCATCTTCTGGAAATCTTGTCTTGAAGTTCCCATGACTTGCAGCATCCAAAGCTAACTGATACTTCCAGTCACACCCTCTGAAGAAGATACTCAACAATTGTACCCTTGAAAAACCATGGTGTGGACAATCCCTCTGATAAGCTTTGAATCTCACCCAAGCTGCCTTGAAAGCTTCATCTGGTCTTTGCTTGAAAGTGGATAGCTTGACTCTCAACTCATCTGACATTGCATCATCATAGAAATGGTTGAGGAAAGCCACTTTGACTTGTTGCCAAGATGTCAAAGATCCAGCTGGCAACTGCTTCAACCACTGAGATGCCTCTCCTGCAAGTGAGTATGGGAAGAGCTTGCAGAATATGAAGTCCTCAGTCACTCCATTAGCCTTGATACTGGTCACAAGATCCTCAAAATGCTCAATGTGGTCCAGAGGCTTCTCATTGGGCAAAGCAGAGAAAGGTCTCTGCCCAACTAGTTGAAAGTACGCAGGTTTCAACTCAAAATCATTCCTCTGAAAAGGGGGAGGAACAATAGCAGACCGGTTCTCATACACCAGATCAGCCCGATTGTAGTCAGCAATGGTCCTGATCAGATCCCGGTTGTTCTCCTGTCGTCGAACGGGGTTCTGTACGTGGTTGGCAGCTCCACGCACGTCTGCAGGTGGGTGTCGATCGATGCCACCTGGTTGGTGTCGATCGACACCAAGATCCGGATCATCAACGACACCAGCTTGCTGGTTCACAACAGCCTGCTCGTTGACAACAGGTTCAGGAATCATGTTTCCTTCTGCATCAAGCTTTTGGCCCTGCTCATTGCGCAAGTGGCCCTCTTGATCCCTCAAAACACCAGCCTCATCACGCATCAGAATGATCGTATTAACCATCTTCAGAGATTTAGCTGCTTTTCTATTCTCACGCTCAAGTTTTCCCAACTCTTGGTTTGACAAATTCACAGTAGGACCAGATTTGTTGCTCCTTGTGTGAGGTCTAGGAGGCATACACTTGAAACACACAAGAGAGAAGAAAACAAAAGCGTGTTAGTTCGAAACTAAAAAGAAAAATTTAGACAAAATCTAAAACTCAAATCTAATAGTAGATCAAAGAGTCCCCGGCAACGGCGCCAAAATTTGATATGCTCAAATTTACCCTAGAGCTACTCTCTCAAATTAAGAGGTCAATGCAGTACTTAGGGGTCGAATTCCACAAGGACTCAAGACTACACAATAAATTATAGAGTTTTATAATTATGCTAAACAGATTAAATTGAAATAAAAAATAGCAATGCTAAATATTAAATAAAGCTGTTGTAAATTCAGAAGATCAAAAAGCTAGGCCTAGGGAATTTCTCAGGAAATTATGAAATATTAAATCAATCAATAAATTAGGATTCAAACAATTAAGAACAGATCTAGAACTCTAAACACTTTTGTAAATTAAATCAGTTCTCACTGCAAATAATATCTAAATTTAAAACCAGAAAATCCAAATCTCTTTGTAAAATTCTAGGTTAAAAATCAGCAATAAAATCAGGTTTAGATTGTTCACAAAATTATTAAATCAAATCTCTTTGCAAGAAATAATTTTGCTCATCAAAAGGTTTTATCAGGAAAATCAATTATATTCTCATATCAATTTATTTTCCTAAATTATTAATTCTAGATGGCCAATCAAAGATTAATATGAAGAACAACCTAAGATGAAGATCTAGATAGATAATGAATCCTAAATAATCAGATCTAATAATTCATAAAATCCCTGTGAAAAACCCTAAACCTAACAAGCAAACTACTCAGACATAATCAATGAAGAAAAAAACATAATTCTGAATAATAAACAATTGAAATTAAAAGAGTAAAGAGGGAGTTCAAGAATTCTTCTCTACAAAGCAGATCTGATCTCTCTCTCCAATAGCTCTTAAAAATCTCTCAGGGTTGCAAGAAAAATAAAACTTGATAGAATAAAACTTAAGGGTTTGGAAAACCTAAAAACAATATATATGTCCTAAAACACGTCAGTGACTAGTCTTGCAAATATGGAAAACTTCGGGCAAAATTGTAAAACTTCCAATTTTGTGATTCTTCATCGTCTGAAGAGGGTGTCGATCGATGCTCCAAAGCTGGTGTCGATCGATGCCCATGCTTTGATCCGAGATTTATGCTCCAAAACGATCCAAATTGCTCCACTTTGCTCCTTTCATGCTAAAATCCTGTAGAACCTGTAAAGACTCAAAAACATTCTAGAAAACAAATCAAAAGACTCTAAAAGACTCTTTATATCATGGTTAAAAACCACAAAAACCATGATATATCAATACCCACTACTTCTCCAAAACTCATGGTGTCTGTGTTGAGAGATACAGTCATCGCTGACTTGTGAGCTGAAAACTTATGTGGGAGACATCTAAGAAACTTCTTTACCAATTTCTTATCCTTATACTTCTTTCCTAGAACACTAGCTTCATTAGCAATTGTGCTTATCTTTGCACTAAAGGAACTAACCTTTTCATTTTCTTCCATCCGAAGGTTTTCAAACTGGGATGCAAGCGAATCCAACCTACTTCTCTTCACACTCGTGGTTCCCTCATAGTACACCTGAAGCATATCCCATGCATCCTTTGCCGTGTTACAGCCTTGTATCAGTTTGAACTGTTCATCGTTCAGTGCATTAAAATTGCCGACAACGCTCTTGAATTCAACTTGGACAGCTTTTTCTCATCTTCAGTCCACTTATCCTTAGGCTTAAGAACATTTTCTCCATCTTCATCCTTCATAGATGGTTCAGTCCAACCAGTTTCAACCGCAGTCCAAGCATCCTCACTGATACTTCGAATATTATGCCTCATCTTGACTTTCCAATGACCATAGTTTGTCTCTCCAAGCATGATTGGCCGTTGAACAAAAGCTACCTTTCGTGTTACATCCATCTTCCTTCACAGGATCTCCACCTAGTTGAGTAACAACTCGGTTCAGATGCCCGCTCTGATACCAAATGAAAAAATGGATGGACCCAGAAACACAAGAATTCCTCAAAACCCGGCACACCGAGTATCAACTTTATTAGAAATCTTTAAGATGATTACACTCTCTTAATTAGAGTTACACACAGCCTAAGAACACCCTCTTAGCTTGTGGCCAAACGATTTCTAACCTAACAAAAGAAGAGACAATACACGATTTGTTTTCTACGCTATTTCTCTCTTTTTCTCACCGTAAAGAGTAACCTCGCACTCTCTCAAATAGAAGAACCTATGAACGAATTCTTCTCTCACAAAACGGCTAACCATCAGAAGCATCTCCTCAATCCCTTTTATATTTGAGGGCTAAGAGATCTCCTAGGTTTGCGTTGGCCGATAATATCGACTTTCCTTATTTGATCTTATCTTCTCAATCTTGTAGATCTTCGGTTGCACGAATCCTCTACAATAGCTATCAATATCTCCATGAATATATTCAGTGAATCACACAGTCCACGTCATCAGTTAATGCTCCATCAATATTTCGTCTCACTAAAACGGCTTCGATCTTGTTCCAGCACTTCTGAAATCTCAACACTTTTGTTTATGTTCAGTCTCCACTGAAACATGCACTCACAATACTGATTACGAGGATGACGATGAATATGTCTATAACCATGCTGATTACTATTAGACAAACAGAGCCATTGTCCTCTGCTTTTGGGTCCAAGGCCTCAAATGATATGGGCTGCAATCACAAACACAGGCCCAACAACACTTTGTCTTCATCCTGCAACGATAACAAAGGGATTGAGACAAATCGAAACAAAGAGATAGAGACAAGTCGAAAGAAGAGTGAGACAAACCGTACGATCGTACCTACTCACCAGCGTACGGGATTCTGTGCTCAACAGCTCCCTGTGCATAACAGATTTGATACCCTGTCCCTCTCAATGATGTGTGTGTAGTGACGTGTACCCTAGGCTCCTCTGTTTGTCTCCCTCTATATAAACTCTGTTCTCTCATTGTAAAGAGTTTTAAAGATGAAATAATAATAGCAAAAGATTTCTCTTCATATCATATCTTATCAAACTTACATGGTATCAGAGCTCAGTCGCCATAGCTGAAAACTCTGATCCTTCTTCCGCTCTTTGTTTTTCCCATTGTGTAACTTTGAAACTTAGTTCCACTAACTACCTGTTGTGGAAGATTCAGTTCGAAACATGGCTCAACAATCAAAGGTTATTGGGTCATGTCACTGGAAGTATCCCGTGTCCTCCGGCTACAAAATCTGTCAAGCATGGAGAAACGGTACCGGAGGCTCCAAATCCAGACTTTCTCGCTTGGGTCAACAATGACCAGAAGATTATGGGTTGGTTGATAGGCTCGCTGACTGAAGAGGCTCTCAGATCTGTCTATGGACTCCACACTTCTGGTGAGGTATGGTTCTCTCTTGCTAAAAAGTACAACCACATCTCTGCATCTAGAAAGAGTGATCTGCAACGTCGCTTACATTCCACTGAGAAAGAAGGAAAACCTTTAGCTGAGTATTTGAACACTATTAAGCAGATTTGTGATCAACTTCACTCCATAGGATACTCTGTTCCAGAAAATGAGAAAATCTTTGGAGTTTTACATGGTTTGGGTCAGGAATATGAGTCTATTGCCACAGTGATTGAGAGTCAGATGGATACATTTCCTATGAGCTATGATGATGTTGTGATAAAGCTAACCAACTTTGATGATAAGATACAGAAGTATGCTGGTTCTTCTGTGTCTCCTCACTTAGCTTTCACAACGGGGAGAGATTTTTCCAACCGTGGTCGTGGTCAGTCTCGTGGTCACTCTGGTGGTTACCGTGGTCGTGGAAACTATTCAACTAGAGGCAGGGGTTTTCATCAACAAATTTCTAATGGTCAATCCCCTGATTCTGGTACACGACCTACTTGTCAAATCTGCAACAAGTATGGACACTCTGCTCACTGGTGTTACAAGAGGTTTGATCATTCTTACCAAGGCGAAGATCTCCCTAATGCGTTGGCTGCAATGCGTATAACTGGTCCACCGGGTCATGAATGGACTGTTGACTCAGGAGCCACCTCACATATCACGAATTCCACTGCTCAACTTCAGACTGTTCAACCTTATAGCGGTGAAGACTCTGTGATTGTGGGCAATGGTGATTTTCTTCCCATAACACACATTGGCTCCTCTGTTCTTCCCAGTACTCAAGGTAATCTCCTGTTACAGGATGTTCTGGTTTGTCCACAGATTACTAAGTCTTTACTATCAGTTTCCAAACTTACCTCTGATTATCCTTGTGCTATTGAGTTTGATTCTGATGGTGTTATTATTAAGGACAAGTGGACAAAACAGCTCCTCACCAAAGGACCCCACCGTAGAGACATGTATCTGTTGGAGAACCCGCGGTTCATGGCTTGTTACTCTTCTAGACAGCAGGCAACAAGTGATGAGGTGTGGCACATGAGGCTAGGTCATCCTCATCAAGATATTCTCCAACGGTTATCCAAGAATAAATCCATAGTTATTAATAAGTTAAGCAATCAGTTGTGTGATGCTTGTCAAATGGGAAAAGTCTGCAATCTTCCCTTTACTTCTTCTGTTTTTGTTTCGAGTAGGCCCTTAGAACGTGTTCACTGTGACTTATGGGGGCCTTCTCCTGTTGTTTCCTCTCAAGGTTTTCGATATTATGTAATCTTCATTGACCATTATTCTCGTTTCACTTGGTTCTATCCTCTCCGTTTCAAGTCTGATTTCTTCACTGTGTTTGTGCAATTTCAAAGATTGGTCGAAAATCAGTTTCAACAAAGGATTGGTATGTTTCAATGTGATGGAGGGGGTGAATTTATTAGCACCAGATTTGTTGATCACCTCGTTCAGTGTGGAATTAAACAACAAGTCTCTTGTCCCTATACTCCACAGCAAAATGGTCTTGCTGAAAGGAAACACAGACATATCACTGAATTGGGGCTGTCTATGTTGTTTCAAGGAAAAGTTCCTCACAACTTATGGGTTGAAGCTTTCTTTACTGCAAACTTTCTTGGTAATCTTCTTCCCTCCTCTGTGCATGATGATCACAAGAGCCCTTATGAATTACTTATGAGAAAGGCTCCAATATACACTGCTCTACGCGTCTTTGGTTGTGCCTGTTACCCTAATCTGAGACCGTATTCACACAACAAGTTCGATCCTAAGTCTCTTTTGTGTGTTTTTGTTGGCTACAATGAGAAGTACAAAGGCTATAGATGTTATCATCCGCCTACTGGGAGAGTTTTCATCAATAGGCATGTTTTGTTTGATGAATCTAAGTTTCCTTTTACTGATGTTTACAAACGAAAGCTGTCTTCTATTCAAACACCTTTACTTTCAGCTTGGCAGGAGAGTTTTCAACAGGAGAGTTCTCATTGTAACCGCGATGCCTCTGCAATTAGTTCACCAGGTGGTGACGTCTTCAATGGTGATGGAGCGGTAAGTTCTGAGTGTACGGCAGACTTTGATTCTGTTCCTATAGGAAACAGCTTACCTTCTTCACCACCTTCGAGTTTGTCACCTTCCAGTCATGACACGACAGTTCCATCAGAGGTCTTAACTGAATCTGCTGAATCTGCTGAATCTCCTGCTGAATCTGCTGAATCTGCTGAATCTGCTGAACCTGCTGAATCTCCTTCATCCAATCCTCGCTCCCCTGCTGCTACTTTTCCCAACAATCCTACGCTCACACGAGCCAAAGCTGGTGTCATAAAGCCTAATCCCAGATATGCTCTCTTTACAGTCAAAAGTGCATATCCCGAACCTAAAACAGTGAAGACAGCTCTCAAGGATCCAGGCTGGACTAACGCCATGGGAGATGAAGTCAGCTCTTTTCATGAGACTCATTCATGGGATTTAGCTCCTCCTGATGAGTGTCCGAATCCCCTTGGCTGCAAGTGGGTTTTTAAAACAAAACTGAAAGCCGATGGATCTCTTGATAGACTAAAAGCACGGTTAGTCGCAAAGGGTTATGAACAACAAGAGGGTGTTGATTATGTGGAGACTTATAGCCCAGTGATACGCACAGCAACAGTTCATTCAATTCTACACACTGCAACGGTTCACAAATGGTCTATTAAACAGCTTGATGTTAAAAATGCCTTTTTACATGGAGACTTAAAAGAGACAGTCTATATGCATCAACCTCCAGGTTTTGAGGACAAAGACAAGCCTGACTATATATGCAAGCTCAAAAAGGCAATATATGGTTTGAAACAAGCTCCTAGAGCTTGGTTTGACAAGTTTAGTACTTTTCTCATCGACTATGGCTTCACTTGCACCTATGCTGATGCTTCCTTATTTACATATCACAAAGGCAATGATAAAATGTTTCTTCTCCTATACGTTGATGATATGCTCTTGACAGGCAACAATGCTCAGCTTGTCGATCAGTTGCTTACAAGCCTCAACAAAGAATTTCGAATGAAAGACTTGGGTGGACTCCAATACTTCTTGGGAATTCAAGCTCATCACCACTCTGAAGGTCTCTTTCTTAATCAAGAGAAGTATGCTATTAATCTCTTGGTGGCTGCTGGAATGGCAGACTGTGCTCCTATGCCGACGCCTCTGCCTCTGCAACTTGATAAGGTTCGTGGACATCAGGTTCCTTTCTCTGATCCGACCTATTTTCGAAGTTTAGCTGGTAAGCTTCAGTATCTTACCTTAACCAGACCAGACATTCAGTTTGCTGTGAATCTTGTATGTCAGAAGATGCACTCTCCTTCTATGGCTGACTTCTATCTTTTGAAAAGAGTCCTACGCTATTTAAAAGGAACAGTTAGTATGGGGCTCAATATTTTCTCCAACACTGATTCTACTCTCCGAGCTTATAGTGACAGTGATTGGGCCAATTGTAAAGAAACAAGAAGATCAGTTGGTGGGTTCTGTACTTTTCTTGGTTCCAACATCATCAGTTGGTCTGCAAAACGTCATCCCACTGTATCAAGATCCTCGACTGAAGCTGAGTACCGAACCTTGTCTATTGCTGCGTCTGAACTCAAGTGAATCTCTCTGCTTCTTCGCGAAACTGGTGTGGCTCAACCTACAACACCGGAGCTCTACTGTGACAACTTATCTGCTGTTTATTTGACTGCAAATCCGGCAATGCATAACCGTTCCAAGTCCTTCGATGTGGATTTTCATTTCGTGCGAGAAAGGGTGGCTTTAGGTGTATTGGTCGTTAAACATGTTCCTGCTGAGTACCAACTCGTTGACATCTTTACGAAGTCTCTCCCTCAGCAGCCATTCTTTGATCTTCGGTACAAACTCGGCATTGTCTTGCCTCCCACTCCGAGTTTGAGGGGGTGTATTAGACAAACAGAGCCATTGTCCTCTGCTTTTGGGTCCAAGGCCTCAAACGATATGGGCTGCAATCACAAACACAGGCCCAACAACACTTTGTCTTCATCCTGCAACGATAACAAAGGGATTGAAACAAATCGAAACAAAGAGATAGAGACAAGTCGAAAGAAGAGTGAGACAAACCGTACGATCATACCTACTCACCAGCGTACGGGATTCTGTGCTCAACAGCTCCCTGTGCATAACAGATTTGATACCCTGTCCCTCTCAATGATGTGTGTGTAGTGACGTGTACCCTAGGCTCCTCTGTTTGTCTCCCTCTATATAAACTCTGTTCTCTCATTGTAAAGAATTTTAAAGATGAAATAATAATAGCAAAAGATTTCTCTTCATATCATATCTTATCAAACTTACAATTACAAGGAAATGAAAACGAGCGTTTGGAATTTTCTTGACAAATCGATGCAACTCCATAAGGCACCTGTAATAGACCACTTGTGCATCAAACTCGGTCAATTATGTCCTACTGATGTTGATGTCGTGAAGTGGGTTGCAAACGCTGTTTCTCGCTGCTTGCTTGACCTAGAATTCGTGCTCTCCTGGTCTGCAGATCCAACCAGCTTGCCCTCTAGCCTTTACTCCTGCGAATCTCTCGTGAAACTGACTCTCTGCCACAAGATTCTCGTGGATGTTCTCCAGCATGCCTACCATCCCTTAGAGAGCTCGATCTAAACTGTGTGGTGTATAAAGACGAGGATTCTATTGTTAGGTTCTTATCGGGCTGCCCCGTTCTGAAGTGTCTATACGTGAAGCGGAAAAAGAAGGACAATGTGAAATTGTTCACTATAAAAGTTCCTTCTTTATTGGAATTATATATTTATATTATAGTAATCGTTTGGTTGATTATGATGTAGACGATGCCCTGGTTATCGATACTCCGAGATTATAGGACTTTACCATCTGTCAGTTTTCCGTAGACTGTAACTCGATCAAGAATATGCCTTTTCTCAAGTGTGCATATATCAGTCTTCACTCTTGCACTAGTGAAAAGTTTCTACGTTCTGTTTCTTCGGTCTCATCTCTTGACTTCTTTTGGTCTGATGAAATGGTAGAACTATTTTTTATATCTCTATTAGTTAGTCTTTCTTAATTCTTCCTTACGAGCATCCACTAATGTTGTGTTTGTTTCCTCGCAGCTTGCGTGTAGTAGAAATATCAAATTCTCTAGACTTTTAAAGTTAAGAATATGTCCACGAGAATCAGATTGGTTGGAACCACTCATATCTTTACTTGAAAACTCCCCAAAACTAAAAGAACTATTGGTAGATTGTGTACGTGTATCTCTCCTCTGATCCTCTTCTAGCTTTGTTATGAACTTTTTAAAGTAATTAAAGTTAAAAATATAACCATCGTTGTTTCTCAGGATTGGGGATCAGATATTACACTTTCATGGAATCAACCGATCTCCACTCCCGGATGTTTGTCGTCGCAGCTCGAAACCTTTAAGTGGAACGAGTATGGAGGAACAGAAGGACAAGAACAGTTCTTGAGATACGTCTTATCCAACTCTAAGTGTTTAAATACAGCGATAATCTCTTTGCAGCACACCTTGGAAAGGAATCATGAAGAGAAACATCTGATGATGGAAAAGTTGAAAGATATTCCTAGGGCTTCAACAACATCTCAGCTATTGTTTGAATATATTGCGTTCATTTAAAGGCAGAACGAAGCCTAGTTAATGTGGAAGCTTAACCTTAATATAATGGACCCCTAAATGTGTTCATGCCGCCTTACATTTATTGTTCTTCCTTTTTTTGCTTCCTTAAGACAAAAATAAAAATGAAAAAGGTGCCATTAATGAAGCAACTGAGTTTCTAATTTGATTCACATTGCAAACTTGATTAGTTGATTAAAAACATTTAGACAAAAACAAAAATATATATAATGAGAAGCTGTCTCTTTTTCTTTAATTACTGTCTTCTCTGTAATTGTGAGTTTTGTTCAGCCCACTGATCTTTCAAGCTTAATGCTCATAAGGTGGTTAACCTCGGCTCCAAACTCGTCAGGCAACTTGTTGAAAACATCTTTGCAGAATCCAGAGATCATTGCCGCTAATGCTCTCTCTTGATCGATTCCTCTCTGCTCGAAAAGAAAAGCTGGTCTTCTCCAATCTTTGAGGTACTCGCTTCGTGCTCTACTCTCGCCGATGGATTCTTTACCTGTTATTGTTTCATAATCCCACCACAAATTAAAACATGTACAGCTTTATTATATAATCTTATACTAATAAATATGAGATGATAGGCAAATTTACCTGAATGTATGGATAGGTATTAGCGGCTGCATTGTCACCTATAAGCATTGAGTCACAAGTCGAAGTATTTTTAGCATTCTCAGCTCTGGATTGAACCTGAACAAGACCGCGGTAACAGTTTCTTGAATGTCCTGCCGAGATTCCCTTTGAAATAATTCTACTTTTGGTATTCTTTCCTTTGTGAATCATCTTGGAACCTGTATCAGCTTGCTGATAGTTATTAGTCAATGCCACGGAGTAAAACTCGCCAACGGAACCATCACCTTCTAAAACCACGCTCGGGTACTTCCACGTTATTGCCGACCCTTTCTCAACCTGAGTCCATGAGATCTTGGAACCATCTCCCGCGCAAAGACCGCGCTTTGTCACAAATTGTAAATCCCACCTTTACCTTGATCATCACCTGCATACCAATTCTGCACTGTTGAGTACTTAATCTCAGCTCCTTCCCCACAATAGAGCTCAACCACAGCAGCGTGAAGCTGATTCGTGTCGTAAGAAGGAGCAGTGCAGCCTTCTAGATACTCAACGAAACTCCCTTCTGCAGCAACAATCAAAGTTCTTTCGAACTGACCAGTCCCGTCGCGTTGATCCGGAAATAAGTCGAAACAGGCATCGGACATCTTGTGTTTTTCGGTACATAACAGAACGACCCATCGCTGAAGACAGCGGAGTTCAAAGCCGCGTAGTAATTATCATCACTAGGCACAACTCTTCCTAAATACTTCTTAATCAAATCCGGATACTCCCTAATAGCTTCCGACATGGAACAGAATATTACACCTGACTTCTCTAGAGTCTCCCTATGAGTGGTAGCTACCGATTCACTATCTAAATTAGGGTTTTGAGAGATGGGAATTTCAAAAATTCGGGTTTGGGATGAAACCCTTTTGATGATTTGGAAGAAACTGAAACGGGCTGTGGAGAGAATACGGCGATACCGTGTGGAACTTTTTTTTTTTTGTCCGATCTCATCTCTCTCACGATGGCAAGTTCTTCTGACTTTGCTCGAAGAGATCGGCCAAGTGAAGAAGAAGAAGAGAGAGATTCTGTGAAGAAAATATCGAAGCGATCTATTACGGTTCATTGGCTTGAGGATTCTTCGTTCTTGTTTCGATCATGTTTGTATTTTATAAGTCTGTGCAAAGTTTTGTTCTCCCTCTTTGTGATTAACTTCAGAAATCTCATTTGGTATACGTTTCCTTTTTGTTATCATTTCTGCTAATCACATATGCTTGTGATTGTTGATTCTCTTTATATGAATTACTTCGCTTCAATAAAGGTATGTTAATATTTTCCTGGTGAAACCTGAAGCTTTACTGCTGCACTTGTTGATGGTGGTAACACGGTGTTAGTATTGTTGTCTGGATCTAACAAAAGTCCAAATTTGGTCTCTAATGGAAGTGGCATAAGTGAATCTTCTTCAGTCTCGGTAACTGGTTTCAGTTTTCTCAGTCTTTCCTTTGCTTTCTCAGCTGCTTGTAGAGCCTTTTCACTGCTTAAAGTTATCAGTTTCCATGGGTTTATGCTTACATGAAAACCTGGTTTCTTGTTGATCAGCGTGGAAGGTGAACGTTCATCTCCTTCAATCGTGTTTTTTTTTTTGTCTTTTCTGTTTTAGTTATGTGATCAATTTACCTTCCCCTTATCTGTTTATGCCTTTCTGATTTTGTAGTCTGCATATGTTCTATGGCTGCTGGATATGAATTTAGTATTATGCATAGGAGTTTGGATGTTATATAGTGGAGGTTCTGATTCGTTCTGCTTGCCTACACTCCCCTGTATCTGTACATCATAAGTTTGTGAGGTGGTTTTCTATGTTTGTTACTTCTAGTGTAGATTTCCGAGGAAGCATAAACAGACTTTTCATTAGGGAACTCATTGCCTAGTCTTATCTTTCTATTTTTCGTAAAAACAGATGAGAGTTCAGATGACACTCCTGGGGAGAATAAAGCAGCAATGGATTTCATAAAGTGGCTATTTGACAACACAATCGTTAAGGCCACAAAAGTGTTTGTGAAGATTACAAAGGTTAGGAGCGAGCTTTTCAATAGTTACAATGACGATGGTGTTAACAAGAAGGGGAAAGATGCCAAATTCAACAATTGACTCGAGGAAAAGCTGATGACCTCGGTCCTCCTCTCCATTGTGGTCGTACTGGTCTTCTGATTTCCAGAGTCTGTACTTGCAACATTTTTATTTTGAAATTGATATTTCTTCAAAAATAAAAACCCCAATAAAAGTTTTACCATTGGAGAGGATAGTTTTAATTAACCTTCTAAAAGTTCTTATTTTTAAAAAGTACACAGTTTAGTCTTAAAAAAATTTAAGAGGCTCAAAATAATAACTTACCAATGGAAATGCCCTTAGCACAAGTTACAAAAGATTGTTTTCCTGCCACGGCATATTAAAGAAAATATAATATGCCAAAATCAATTTTTCCGTTTTTCCAAAAAAAAAAAACTATAGGATGCAAAGGCGGTTTCTGTTTGTTTCTAAAAATAAGGTAGTTTCTATTTGTTCAATATCATAGTTTCCTAAATTTGCTACACGATCACGGATCACCACGTTGACACGTTCACTAGCAATAGCATATTAGCATGACCATCTAACTAACGATTGAAGTTCAAACTGTTTCATCTACTATTTAATTCACAATAACTTCACCATATTTTCTGACACTTATTCTTTTTGAGTCATTTTTATCTCACTTTTTTCATTCATTGTTTTGTGAATTGCATTGTAATTAGCTCACCAATTATTAACGTTTATAGATTTTCCTTACCTAATATCTGTGTTATGGGACAAATATTTTGTACTTCCTCTATTTTATATTACTTATCATTTTAGACAATTTCACAAATATTAAAAAAAAAATTTCTATTTTACTATTCATTAATACACTATTTCATTTGATAAATAATTAATAAACTAAAAGTTATGGGTAAAACTGAAAATTTGATCCTTAAAGTTGCATCGTAAATACAACACGACAACTAATAGAAAACAAAAAATTAATTCTAGAATGACAAATAAAAATAAATGGAAGGAGTAATTGTTTTCTAGATTTAGTTGACGGCCGTTATATTGGTAAGCAAATCAATGGGAAAGCATATCAATGTTAATTTTGAGTCTTTCATGATGAATTTTAACAGTTTAGTTTTCCTGTTGTTGGAAACTGGATTTCTCTATTAACTAATAGTATTCATCATTTCTCGCTAATAAAAATTTTTCCTTAATAAAATAATGGCTTGAGTTATTCTTAGGTTTCAGAATGCCTTAAAGGCTTAAACTTCTCTGTATTTTATTATTGTTAGAGCAAGATTATCGATGGTATGTTATAATGGGGTTGTTATACACTATTTAATTATTATATGAATTAATTGTGTATTGTTTTGAATATAAGAATTCATGATCTTTTAGTTAAAATTTTCTCCTCCAATGGTAGGTTTTAATTTTGGATCTCTTATTTTTAAAAATATTATTTTTTTATATTTAAAAATTTTAAATATAATAGAAGTGGTATAAATGGAGAAACATAATATTGCATTTTAATTAAATTTTCAAACATACAAAACATAATAAAAACATTAATACATATTACAATAGAAGTGCAATTCATAAATGGAGAAAAAGATTAATTTTAATACTGATTTGCTCCAAATTTTGCCCAAATATTCTCAACCAAATCATCTTGCAAGCTTTTATGTTTTTCTCGATCACAAACATCCATTCGAAGCTTGAGCATAGTAGCGACACATGAAGGCCCAGGTGTTGGAAGCGTGTAGTCAACTTCTGAAGCTCTATTTGACTCCATTTGTGCGAATTCAGTTTCATCAAACAGAGTGTATCCATCTCGTTCGTCCTCTACTATCATATTGTGCAGTATGATACACACTCTCATTATTTTCCCAATTTTTACCTTATCCCAAATAAGAGCCGGGTTTTTGACTATGGCAAATCGAGCCTGCAAAACTCCAAAAGCACGCTCTACATCTTTACGCACAGCTTCTTGTTGTCTCGCAAATAAAGAGGCTTTTGGAGTTTGTGGAAGTGGAATAGATTGGATAAAAGTAGCCCATTTTGGATAAATACCATCCATCAGATAGTAAGCCAATTTATACTCATGTTTGTTAACACTGTATTTAACTTTAGGAGCTCGACCATGCATAATATCATCAAAGACTGGAGATCGCTCAAGAATATTGATATCATTTAATGTACCTGGTTGTCCAAAGAAAGCATGCCAGATCCAGAGATCATACAAAGCCACCGCCTCCAAAATGATTGTGGGCTTTCCGGATCCGCAGGTGTATTTACCTTTCCATGCGGTGGGACAATTCTTCCACTCCCAATGCATACAATCGATGCTTCCAATTTATTCGACTGAAACTCGATTCTTTCTTTCGCGATTAGCTTCCAAATCGCCTTGTCTACTAATCATCTTCTCTTCATTCCCATCGAATCACCTTCTCTCCATTCCCAACTGAATCCAAACTATTCCTGGTCTTTTGATTCCAAACCTTGAAGCTTCTGATTCCAAATCGTTTTCTCGTTTCGGAGATTCAATCGCGAGAGAGAGAGAGAGAGAGAGAGAGAGAGAGAGAGAGAGAGAGAGAGAGAGAGAGAGAGGAAAAATAATAAAATCAATATTTCCAATTTTTTTTTTCGTTTTATATTTTCTGTTCGCCTAAGAGATAGCTGACACTTAGCGTCTCTTAACCCACAATCGTGTATACTATATAAGAGGAGATCTTACATTTTTTCTTTTGTTCTGATTTATTTTTTTTCAACAAAACACTAAGAACTCCCCTATGAACGCACCGATGGGGAAGGTCTTAGTCTTTTAAGTCTTAACACAAATTCTTCATTTTTATAATTAAACTTCCACTGATTTTTCCACAATGAATCTTTTTGTTTTTGGTCTAGCGCCTTTTGTTATCTATCCTTCATAACTTATTAAAAAATATGGGTTTTTATAAAGCAGGTTTGTACAATGATATACAAAAGTGAATCATTAAGAAGCAGACATGTTACAAAAATAAGAAAGCTATTGAAGAAACATTAAAGGAAGCTGAAGGAAGGACATGTATATTACACTAATTATGAAGGACAGTGTATTAGATGAGTGAAGAGAATTCCATAAGCTCAAATCTGTTTGGATGGGAGAAGACAACATCCTTCTCCGTACGACCTTTGCTGCTCTGTTTTGACCGCTGAGACTTTGTCTCATCGCTAATCAAACTTTGATGTTGATAGGTTTGAGCTTGGGCCTTATCATCTAGGGCTTTATCTTCTACCGTATGTTCTGTTTTCCCATAATATATATTAGTGAGAATTTATTTTTGAAGATTTATTTTCTACTACAAGATATTCTTTATCTTTAAAAAGAGTGTAATATTTTTAATCATTTTTATGTATTGTGTGCAGATTTATCAAGCTGGAGTGAAGTATATTCTCATCAAAATTTGTTTGTGTTTGTGTAGAGCAAACCTCTTGGTGATCTACAAGATCGGTAAGCTAATGATATGGAAATCTCAAAAATAAAATAAAAAGATAAGCTCAATTAAAATTCTCAAAAAATAAAACTAAGCTGGAGTGAAGTATATCCTTATGAAAACAAAATAGTTCTTTGAATTAAAATGTCTTAGTTTTTCAATTGTGTTTGCTCCAGATTCCTGATTTTGAAGTCTTTTTTATTGGTTTTTAATTTGGTTGGATTATATTTTTATTTCTTTAAAAAAATATAATGAACACGACATTGTTACTCCCTCCGTTTTAAATTACTTGTCGTTTAAGGTTTTTTCACGCAGATTAATAAAACAACTCAATTTTCTATTTTACCCCTTCTTTAATATATTTTCTAATTTTCTTATTGGTCAAAGCATTAAAATAGTGGGGATATAATTGGTATTTTTACCAAATATATGCATTGTAAATCTAAAATGACAAGTATTGGAAAACAAAACTTTTACTCTAGAATGACAAGTAAAAAAAACCAGAGGGAGTAGTTTACATGTTTTAGATTTAATAGTATTAGGAAATCTATTAAACTAAATATGTAGATTTGTAATTCTCTATAATCTTAATTTTGCCAAGACCTTAAACTATTATCCGAATCATTCATATGTATTATTACCTTCAAAAAGGTTAATCTCCTTTATAATAAAACGGAAGTACACAACATTGTTTTGTAGACTATATAATTTAAATAAGTTAGTTACAGATAGATTATAGATTAATTGATATATTAATTAGTTACAAATTAAATAGTGGGTGCAACCTTAATTTATTTTCAGAAAATTTTATTACTAGAACACGTTGTTTCCAAAAATCTTAAAGAAAATATTCTAAAGAATCATTTGATATCATCTAACTTACCATATTAATTTCCTTTATTAAATTATTCATCAAATAAAATATTTTGATATCTAACTTAATAGATTAATTTGTTAATTATCATTATACTTCACCTCTCATTTTTATATATGAGTCTATTTTGTAGAACAAATAAATTATCATATTATTTATTATAATTAAAAAATATTTTTATTTCCGGATATACCATAAGTTGAATTTTTAAAACCAAATATAATTTTTTCAATCTATAAAATATTCAAGTTTTAGTAATATTATTCTTTAAAAATAATATCTATTGAATTAAAAATTGTACTGAGTAACGGGTCAAAATTTGAATATTTAAATTCAATTTTATATTTTTTATTGAATTTTATAATTTTTATAATATAATAAACTTTAAATAATTTATTTTGAAATATTTTTAAAATATTGAAACTTGAAATACAAGTTAGAAACTATAAACTCGCTAAATTGATTTGTTATAGCAATGTCAATAATATGTCACTATAATATGAAAGAATTCCAAGAAACCAAATATATTAAAACAAAAAGTATAGCAATATATGAAATTACTCATAATATAATAACTCGCTTTATCAAAATCAAATCTACAAAATTATGTCTTATAATGACATTCAAGTCATGATGTAGAATATACATTGTTGAAATAACTTCACATACATAAACTAATACAATATATTAAAATTTTATTTTAAAATATAAAATATACAAAATTTGTATAAAATAAAATTTAACCAGTGTTATAGCACGGGTACTTATCTAGAATCATTAACAATATAAAACTTACAAAATATGTGTCATTTTTCAAGCTATCATATTTAGCATATGATTTTATTGCATAATGTTTTATCTAAAAAAACTTTTTAAAAACAATCACAAAAATTATATTTTATATAAAATTACAGTATAAATAAAATGAATTTCAACCCGTGCTTTAGCACGGTCTTAATCTAGTTTGGTTTGTTATTTGAGTTAGCTTTATGTGGAATATCAATTTCTGTTAACTTAGATATCAAAATTGTTCTGTTCCTTTGTAATATATTCAGATATGTCACATAATCATGTACATGCATCATAATTGATAGAAATAGTTTCTATACATAGTAATACCCTATAATAGAAAATTTCTTTATAAACCTAATTAAAAAAACATAGAGTTTTCAGTAAAAAACAAAAATCAGTCGCCAAGTTTTATAACTTTATTTTCTAATTGTAGAAAAAATGTAGGTTAACCCGGGAAAGCCAAAACTAGTAATGAATATAACTCTCGTCATGACAGCTAAATTTGTAAAATGTTTATAAATAGTATGTAATCAAATTCACTCAATACAAAATCCAAATCCGCATTTAAAATTTTTTTAAAATAAATATATGTGATCGTGTAAATATTTATGACATATGCATAAATATTATATTGTGTATTACTATTAATTTAGTATAATTAATCTGCTTTTTATAGATAAAAAGTAAGCTATTTACGGTATTCTTTTTCGCAAACTTTGCATATTTTACATTGTCGTAATTAAATTAAAGAAAGGTGCATTGGATAGAAAAATAGAAGCCATTTGATTTGATGAGTCAATGGTGATTATTTGTAAAACATTGGTGGTGGAGGGACACTCTAGATGATGAGGAATATCAAGTGAGTATTGCGTTGAATGGTGAAATTTTTGGGTGACTTTAAACGCCCCGCATTTATGTAAACAAAGAAAAAATTGTCACACTTTATTTTTTTTCTAATTAATAGTTTATATAAAATATTGGTGATGGATGGAAAAAAAATAATATTCTCCCGTTTTAAAATATAAGATGTTTTGAATAAAACACGCAAATTAAAAAATGACTACTTTAAAAAAGGTTAACTAATACAAACAAAACTGTATAATATAAAATATTAAACTAATTTACAAGTTACATAAAAACTTAAAAACATCTTATATTATGAAAAAAAAAACTTTTCTAAACATCCTATATTATAAAATAAAGATAGTACAATCACTACAAGAAAATAAGTTTATTGAGACGTATTTTTGAAATAAAAAATTTCCGTCACAAATTTGTGACACTTTAAATACGATATTATGACTAAGTTTATTTGTAACAAATTCATAGTATTTTCGTCACTATATTATGACGAAAAAACTCAGTAACAAAAGTTTGTCACAATTAGTGACGAATATGCTACGATAATATTAATCGTCACTCTTATGACTACATTGTGACCAATATGTTGTTGCAAATTAGTTATGAACTTATAAAAGATATGCAAGTCACAGTTTGTGACATAAAAATGAGTAAACATTAGTCATAAAATAGTATGAATTGTTATGTCATTTAGGATTTAGAAAGAGTTTTAATGACTTTGTGTTTTTAAAAATCTTGCTGATTTTTTAAATCATAGAAAATTAGAAAGTAAAAATGAAGGATTCTATAAGAGATTGTTTAGGAAGTTATTTTAAATCTTGCTGATTTGTGTTTCCTAATCTTGTAAAATATTTCATAAAATCTTTCAAAATCTTTCTATTTGATGAAAGAGTTTTCATGACTTTTGTTATGAAGGAAATGTTATAAAATCCTAAACCAATAACACAAAATTTGAATTCATTAACAATCCATGATTCTTTTGTTTTAATTGAATAACATAAAACTTTTAATGACTTTATAAGACTCTTAATCCAATAACACTAGATTTATCAAGATTTTAGATAACTTTTTACAAATCCACAACCAATAACACCAAATTTTTAAA